>NC_140175.1:49425175-49725175 GCF_963971535.1 Notolepis coatsorum
GCAAGATATGATATCCACACACGATATGATGTAAAACATTAAGAACATGAAGAGAGAGTGAGATATGTGTGTTTGTGTGTGTGTGTGTGTATGTGTGTGTGTGTCTGTGTGTGTGTGCGTCTGTGTACAGACGTGTGTGTATTGTATGTGTGTATTGTGACACAGGGAATGTGTGTGTGTGTCGGTGTGTATGTCTGTGCGACTGTGTGTGTCTGTGTGTGTGTGCTGTGTCTGTGTGTGTGCTGTGTATGTGTGTAAGAGAGAAAAGACACAAGATTAGAACACCCGATATGGTGTACTGAAATGTCCATCTGCTATCTTGAGGCTGTTTTAAGATTGAAGATTGAAGATTTAAGATCAGCCAGACTGTCGCCCTAGTGTCTTTGAGCCCTGCTAGTTGACCTATATTAAACTAGTCAAGACTAACCCCTTTCCTACCTCCACCCTCGTATACACATTTTCCCCAACACTATCCTCATGCCCGCTCTGTTCATTCCTCTTGTGGCGAGGAGAGTTGTCAGCGCTTGGTGGTCGGTGACCAGGGTAAACCGCCGACCCCACAGGTACGTCCTCCACCTCTCAACCGCCCACACACAAGCCAAGGCTTCCTTTTCGACTGTGGAATACTTCCTCTCAGCCGGCGAGAGAGTACGGGAAGCAAACGCGACCGGGCGCTCCACATTGTCAGGTTGCAGCTGTGTCAACACTGCCCCAAGTCCATAGTCCGACGCATCAGTGGACACAAATGTAGGCAGAGCAGGATAAAAAAATGCCAGAGCTTGGCTACTCGCCAGGGTCGTCTTTAGAGTGGTGAAGCTCTTCTCAGCAGCTTCAGTCCATGTGAATACAGCATCCGGCCCAGTCCTCAGGAGCTCCCTGAGAGGCTCAACAATGGCGGCATAGTTAGGAATGAACTTACTAAACCAACCAGCCAGACCTAGGAGAGAGCGCAGGGCAGTCATATCCTGTGGGGCGGGTGCGTGGCTCAGGGCAGAAACCGAGTCCGGGTCCGGCCGGAGCCCGTTTTTGGAGATCACGTGCCCTAGGAACGGGAGGCTGGGCTGGCTGAAAACACACTTCTGCATGTTCAACTGGAGGCGGACGTCGTTCAGGCGGTGTAGGACACCTCGCAGGTTGGCATCATGTTCTGCCTTGTCCTTGCCATAAACCACTATGTCGTCCAAGTAGTTCTGGCAGCCTGGTTGTCCCTCCAGGATGGTCTTCATCATCTTCTGAAATGCGCTTGGCGCAAAGGCAAGTCCAAAGGGAACTCTAGTGTACCTAAACAGTCCCTCGTGTGAAATGAACGCAGTCAGGTTTCTACTGTCTGGGTGTAGCGGTAACTGGTGGTATGCTGAAGCAAGATCACACTGTGAAAACACTGTAGCCCCTCGCATCTCATTAAACAATTCCTCCATATGTGTGTAAGATCCTGATCAAACTGGCCAGTATCACGTCTTCGTCTGTTTGGCCCTCCATCCAATTCCTCTGCGTTGTGTCATTTTAATGGTCCTGACGTCTCAGATACTGGCAGATAAGATCCTTATCTCCCCCGTTAGTGCAATCCATAAACCATACTAATTCTCCACCTCCGTAAGAATTCGACACTTCGATACCGTGAGATACCTTATGAGGAAAAGCGTTGTTTTATTGCTATAAACAGAACCTCATAATCAGATGTTATCAAATTGTATCGTCCTTGAAGAGTCTATTCTAATGATCTTTCGGTGTGTTCTATTGTCCCTGTAAGAGCCAATTTACATGGTTGTAGTGCCATATGTTATATTTTATGCATTTGTTTGGATTTATGTATTTATGATGAATTCTGCCTGTAATACATTGTGCCTGCCAGCCTGCCAAATTGAGTTTGTGGCATCAGTTCCCGTTGCTCACCAGTAGGTGACATACGTAGCTAGTTAATGGGTAACAGGACTGATGACAGGCAGGTGTGTTTGGTTACCGGTAGAGCCAAACAGTTTTTGACCGTCAAGTCGTCAAGTTGTCACGTCGACACGGCACGTTGTTTGTTATCGTTTTGTTTGTAGGGTATAGTGTTTGTTTGTTGTTTTGAAAGGTATCGTTTGGCAATTGCTTTGTATCACATTTGTGTGGTAAATAAACCCATTGGGGTATTAGTGGAATGAACCTTGTGGACATTCATTCCTTTCACCAAGACGGTTACAACAGCGGACACAGACGCGTCAATTATAGGTTTTTTAGCCGGTAACAGCCTCCTCAAGGGCTTATAGTTTTTATTGTTTTGTTAAGTCAAGTTGGCCCTTATACAAGTCAAAAACTCGTGCTCGTTGAGAACACATGAAGAGCAAGTCAAAAACTTGTGCTCATTAGTATAAAGGTGGATTGGGAACCACACCAAGAGCAAAGCAAGTCAAAAACTTGCTCATCAGTATAAAGGTGGATAGGGAACCACAGCAAGACGAGCAAAGTAGGTTTAAGCTTTGTGCAACAAGAAACGTTGAGGACAGCGGGGAAGCCATTCAGCCTCGCTTTGATGCGCGCGCGGAGCTGATGCGTTGAGGACTGCGTGGGATTTGCGCAGTTCCAGCTGTTGGATGTCAACATAGCCATGAGCTGAGAAGCGCTGAACGTCAACCTACTCATCAGAGCTCCAACTACAACCAACGGTACCCAACGTCAGCTGCCAACATTTTCCGTGGTAGGCTACAAGCCGAGGTAAGGTAGCGCTACCCCTTTTTTGGCCATGGTAAATGTGTGCACACAACTCTTACGTTTTGCAAGCATAAATTCCAATGCATTGGTAGCTGAAAATAGACTGCGCGTACCAGTCTACCGTTAACTTTGATTCGTTTGTGCGCGCCACCGTTGCCGTTGAATCCGTTATGTGCGCCACGCACAACTATCGTTGACTGTTTGAATCCCTTCGTGCGCGCCGGGCATAACGTTATTGCTTCAATCATTTCTCTGCTGATTGTCAACATGAGCGTTGCGGATGACAATCAAGACATTAATAATGAGCAACTCGTCGGTGCAGAGGCGGCTGTGAAAACTGTCACAATGGAAAAAAGGGAAATTAAACTGACCTTAAAGGCTGTAATGGAAAAATTGGGAAAATTGGAAAATAAAAGGTCAGATAATTTAAATAAAGCGAAAAAATTGTTGCAAATGATGGAGGTATTTATGCACAATGCTGACGTGACAGGGGTACAAGATGTATTATGTGAATATGTAAGGCTGTGTGAGACAGCCAAATCTGTACAAAATGAATTTATGAATACGTCAACTATGTCCCCGGACGAAAATGCATTACAAACTGCCTGGTTTGGGTCAAGAATAAACACGTTGGAAAGCTTCCACGTGCATGTTGAGAGTTGGCTGGCACAAAATATGGCAATTACAAATAGCCAGGGTGAAGTGCACTCAGAACCTGTGCACACAGAGGATGTGCACACTGTCTGTGTAGACACAGAGGCTGTGCACACAGAGGATGTGCACACAAGGGAGGTGCATACTGTCAGTGCACCCACAGAGGACGTGCGCCCAGACAACATACAAACAGTGGTTGATGTGAAACCAAATGACAGTATTTCAAATATCTCCTTTGGACGCTCACAAGGCAGCAGAAAGAGTGGTAGCAGTGCCAGCTCTGAACGCCTCATAGCAGAGGCTAAAAGAGCATCACTGCTGGTGAAAGCAGCGTACTTAAAGGAGAGACAAGCTTTGGAGGATCAAGAGGAAGAGTTAAGGAGGAATAATGAAGAGCTAAGGAGGAGCAAGGAAGTGTTAAGGAGGAAAAAGGAGCAGCTTGAAATGGAGGCTGAGTTGGCTGTATCCACTGCCCATTTGGCTGTTATGCATACTACGTCAGATGCAGGGAGACGGTCACGAACCTCTAGCCAAAGGCATGTGGGAAATCACACTGGACCTCCTCATTCAAGCCATACTGTGCTAAAGCCAACAGCACAGCAATTCAGCATTCCTATGCCAGAGCCTGTTGTCAAGTCAAAGGTTAAACCTCACCTCTTCCACATGCCCTCACAAGGTGGAGCTGCTGCACAACCAACCCTCTTCCACTTGCCATCACAAGGTGGAGCTGCTGCACAACCACCCCTCTTTCACATGCCATCACAAAGTAGAGCTGCTGCACAACCACCCCTCTTTCACATGCCATCACAAGGTGGAGCTGCTGCACAACCACCCCGCTTTCACATGCCATCACAAGGTGGAGCTGCTGCACAACCACCCCTCTTTCACATGCCACCACAAAGTAGAGCTGCTGTCCAACCACAATTGTATCAACCTTTTCAAATGCCACCACAAAGTGGAGCTGCTGTGCAACCACAACTGTATCAACCTTGTCAAGTACAACTTCAAGGAGACTTGAGTACAGTCCTGCAACGGCAGAATGAAATCACTAATGCTCTTGTGCAACAACAGCTCACAATGTCTCTACCATCCAGAGACATCCCTGCCTTTGATGGTGACCCGCTTCACTACAGGAGCTTCATAAGATCCTTTGAGCACAATATTGAAGCAAAGGCCAACAAAGCTGATTGTTTATAGATTGTTTATATTTTTTGGAACAGTTCACAAAAGGACAACCACGTGAGCTGGTAAGGAGTTGTCAGCACATGATGCCAGACCGTGGTTATGACATGGCCAAAGGTCTCCTGAAAGAACATTTCGGGAATGAATTTAAGATCGCTACGTCATATATCGAAAAGGCCTTGGCCTGGCCCGCAGTTAAGGCTGAAGATGTAAAGGCACTACAGGACTATTCTCTGTTCCTGCGCAACTGTTGCAACGTGATGACAGAGATGCAACACATGCAGGAGCTTGACATGCCTACCAACATGCGCATGATTATAACTAGGGGTGCACCGATATATCGGTCGGGTATCGGTATCGGCCGATAAGTGCCTTGTTGACTGCTCAAATGTGCCGATAGCAGTCGCCGATAACTAACCATCCATTTGTGTAGCGTCAAAAGGCAAAAAAAAAAAAAGTTCACTCGCGACCTACCTGCACAACGCCCGCCGTCCGCCCCACACACACACAAGCTACTGCATCAAAGTTACTATTTATGATTAACAAGGCATTCGTTTTGTGGCATTAACGTTATATAGTTAGTGTTACACGGACAATAACATCAGCATATTATTATTACCCATAGCAGCAAGGCATTACTCTCGAGTCCGTTCATAGCCGGGAGGCAGACGACTAACGTTACTGGTGAAAATGTGATTTACGTTGGAATACTCCTTTGCCAACTTGCTGTACTTTGCTTGCAGGTCTGCAGCCATTATTACTGGATTAAGAATAGCCCCAACTTTAGCCAACGTAACGTTATGGCTAAACCTTTAACATTAGTTAACCCTAGCTTTCGGTTAGCTGTTCAATGCTAATGTAATAACACAACCAAGCGAATCCATCAGAGCTCCCCATCAACACCGCTCTGTCGGGAGGATGGCATTTAAGAAAGTATCTGCTGTTAAAATGACACAAACATTCGTTTTGTGGCATTAACGTTATTATAGTTAGTTACACGTTCAATTACATCAGCATAGTATTTACCCGAAGATAGCAAGCAAGCCGTGCATAGCTCGGTTACATTCCGTTGCTCATTCCGTACCCAACTACACATTCTGCAATCTGTTAATAAAGTTTTCAACCAGACAAATGTATAGAAAGGCTTTGTTTTATTATAACATTTGTTGCAGTAAAATCATTGTGTCTCGTTTGGCCATCCTGTGGAGCGCGCTGGTCGGCGGGCACTGCCGGGCAGCTAACTTATTAGCTTGTTGTGGTTCTGAGTTTGACTCGCATTCTCACAAGCAGATCAATGGCGGCATGCCCCGAAGTAGAAAAATGAATAAACGCTTGGTGGTAAGCAGGAGGTGGGTGCTAGCGGTGTGGCGTAATTGGCCGAATCGACTGTCAATCAAAATGGTTCCATTGCATTGGTTGAAAGCTCTGGTTGAGAGAATAGTATCCCGCTGCAGGCCGCCAGAATGGTTCCATTGCATTGGTTGAAAGCTCTGGTTGAGAAAATAGTATCCCTCTGCAGGCCGCCAGACGATACTGGGAGAGGGATCAGTGATACCATAAACATATTTCTTGATGTTTCCTTTTTTAAGTAAGTAAAGAGGCCTACAAATACAAACACACATACAAATATACAGTAGTTTCATTAAAAAAATTAAAAAAAAATTAAAAAAAAAATTAAAAAAAATATTAAAAAAAATTAAAAATACTTATTTTTTGCCACAATTATCGGTATCGGTATCGGTATCGGCCGATTGTGTTAGTTGAACAATCGGTATCGGTATCGGTGGCCAATTTTCATATCGGTGCACCCCTAATTATAACCAAGCTGCCCTACCGATTTAGGGAAAGATGGAGGACAACAGCTTATGAGCTACTTGAGCGACGACATCATAGAGCTGTTTTTAATGATCTGGTCACATTTGTGGAACGTCAGGTCAGGATCCTTTCTGACCCACTTTTCGGTGACATCCAGGATAAACCAACCATAAAGGATGGATTGAGCAACAGGAGCAAGTTCCAGCCTCAGTACAAGTTTGGCAGAGCTGAAGGCAACAGCTTTGCTACAACTGTCACACGTCTGGACTCCAAGGACCCAGACTCAGGCTCTGTCCATAGGGGACAGGATAGCGGAGCATATTCAAGCTCTGTCCATAGGGGACATGATTCCAAAGCCAATTCAGGCTCTGTCCATAGAGGACAGGATAGCAGAGCATACTCAGGCTCTGTCCATAGGGGACATGATTTCAAAGTCAATTCAGGCTCTGTCCATAGGGGGCAGGATTTTGAAATGGAGAAATCTGAGTCTTGTGTATGCTGCTTTCAGGATCACTCTCTGTCAGAGTGCCCGCTGCTGAAAGGCAAGAACCACAATTAGAGCCATATGAAATCCGCGTTCACGGAATCGCGGACGGAATCGCGGAATTAACCAATAAAAATGGAATCAACTGCAAAACGTGGAATATTGCAGAATTTGGCCTAATCTTGACTGAAATTTCGTTTTTGGGTGGAACGTTTGGTGTACACGCGACCGGGGAGGCGGGGACGCTACAGCGTGTTACACACAACACAGCCGTGGTGCTCAAGCGTCTGGCTGCTTGTGTTAACATCGTCAAGAAGCTAAACTATTCCACAATAAGCCCTCAATTCAGAGCAGAACAGTATCCTAATGACTTTTATGCCTCCGGTGATAAGGTGTTTTGCTAATTCTGTCAACGTTCCGTGGACTGGACCCGCAAAAACACTTGCGACACTATTGTGATTAAATAGCTATAACGTTAGGACGTTTAGCTTCTAGCTAAATCTAGTGCACCCATCCATTTGTTTAATGCAAACGACTGCCCTTTATAAACTAAATACACTTAAATAGCTATGTAACGTTATAGGACTATCTATGGAAATGATAGCTTCTAGAAGTTCTAGCTAAATCTGGTGCACCCATCAATTTGTTTAATGCAAACGATTGTCATTATACACTGCCCTTTATAATCTAAATAAACTTAAATAGCTATGAAACGTTACATTACATAGGACTATAGATGGAAATGATAGCTTCTTGCTAAATCTAGTGCACCCATCCATTTGTTTAATGCAAACTATTGTCATTATACACTGCCCTTTATAATCTAAATAAACTTAAATAGCTATGAAACGTTACAGTACATAGGACTATAGATGGAAATGATAGCTTCTTGCTAAATCTGGTGCACTCATCCATTTGTTTAATGCAAACGTTTGCCATTATACACTGTCCTTTATAAACTAAATAAACTAAACTAAAGGTGCCTAAATTATGCATTACTATATTTCATCACAATATAATAGATATAGCTAGGTTACTGACATTGTCATTGTGATAATGTCAGTAGTAGCTAGCTGTATCTATTGTTTACACTTGAAATATGTATTTTTATTTTGTCACAATATTAATTGAAAAATATTGTGTAAAATTGAACTGTATTTCTGAGTTGAAGCACTTAAAAACATTAAATGGACTGTTATATCTTATTCAATTGTGGACATTTATTCATTCCCACTTATTAGACACTATTTCTGATGGTAAAATGAGCATAAAAGGCAAAATACAGAATTCTGAAATATTAAAACGGAAAAAATGGAATTTGGGAAAAAATTTAATGGAATTTGGAAAATAATAAAACGGATTTCATATGGCTCTACACAATGATAAAATTATCTTCATAAAGCAAAATAGGATTTGTTTCGGATGTTTGTGTTCCGGTCACATGAGTGCTGGTTGCGACAAGCGCCTAACCTGCAAGGTTTGTGAGAAAAAACATCCAACCATGCTTCACATTGACAGGCCTTACCTCAGCACATACCAGCAGCCTAATTCATCTGCAAGTGTCACTTCAGCTGTCAAGTCAAGTGTCACTATAGCCATGCAGACGTGTGGTCTTACTGGGGCCGGCGGAGGAAATTGTAAGCTGTCCATTCTGCCAGTCCAAGTCAAGTCCACAAATGGAAAGATACTGCAAACATACGCCTTTCTCGACCCTGGCAGTTCTGCAACATTTTGTTCTGAACATTTAATGAGTGCATTGGATGTGACTGGACCACAGACTAACTTCCTTCTGCGCACTTTGAGCCAGGAGCAGGTGGTATCAAGTACCTCACTGAAAGGTTTGGAGGTCTCTGGTCTCAATGGGGACACTTTCTATAGCCTCCCAGAAGTCCTTTCACAAAGGAAAATGCCTGTGACAAGTGACAATGTTGTATCACAGGAAGATTTGCTGAAGTGGCCTTACCTGTCCCATGTCCAAATTCCCAGCATAAAGGTAAATGTTGATCTATTGATTGGTACCAATGCTCCCAGGTTATTGGAACCTTGGGAGGTGATCAACGGCCGTGGAAATGGTCCGTATGCTATGAGAACTGTTCTGGGCTGGGTGGTCAACGGCCCCCTGCAAGAAAATAATGGTCCTGAAAATGGGATTTCAGTGGCCAATGTCAATATGATTTCCGTGAGCCAATTGGAAGAGACACTGAGCAACCTGGGAACTTCACTGAACAACCGGATTTCGGTGTGCCATCCCTTGAGTTTCCTTGGCCCAGCTACACTTCCTGCCAAGTCCATGCTGCTCAAACTGTGGAGAAGAGTGTGCAGCTGGGATGAAAACATTCCCAATGACATTGAGCGCCAATGGACAAGATGGCGGGAGATTTTATTGACATTTGCAACTCTGCAGCTCCTCGGCAGAGTTTTTAGAGGCCTTCCCAGACGAGAACGGCTTGGGGTGCTCGGTCCTTAAAGGCCAAGACATTGATCTTGGAATGACCATTGACCGGGCTTGGTCCTAAGTTTGTTATGCACGAGGCGATAGTCTCAAATATTTGATTTGTTTGTGGTTATATGGCACACTTTGGCTCTTTTTGTTTTTCATTTTATGTTATAATTGTTATATGTTATGACATTTAACAATTAGAGGCCGGCGTGTAAGAGTCAATTTACATGGTTGTAGTGCCATATGTTATATTTTATGCATTTGTTTGGATTTATGTATTTATGATGAATTCTGCCTGTAATACATTGTGCCTGCCAGCCTGCCAAATTGAGTTTGTGGCATCAGTTCACGTTGCTCACCAGTAGGTGACATATGTAGCTACTTAATGGGTAACAGGACTGATGACAGGCAGGTGTGTTTGGTTACCGGTAGAGCCAAACAGTTTTTGACCGTCAAGTCGTCAAGTTGTCACGTCGACACGGCACGTTGTTTGTTATCGTTTTGTTTGTAGGGTATAGTGTTTGTTTGTTGTTTTGAAAGGTATCGTTTGGCAATTGCTTTGTATCACATTTGTGTGGTAAATAAACCCATTGGGTTATTAGTGGAACGAACCTTGTGGACATTCATTCCTTTCACCAAGACGGTTACAACAGCGGCCACAGACGCGTCAATTATAGGTTTTTTAGCCGGTAACAGCCTCCTCAAGGGCTTATAGTTTTTATTGTTTTGTTAAGTCAAGTTGGCCCTTATAGTCCCTTTGCTGTTATGTCCAATAGTGGTCAGGCCCGGTCGTTAGCCTGAACCCTCCTCGTGTTAGCCGAAGCTACTGTAATGATGATGTGGCATTCTCCCTTCCCCCCCCCTCCGTGGTGGAGGAGGAAGAGTCTCTCCTGGTTCCTTCCCTCTTAGTCTCAGTCAGATTTTAGTCTGCCCTCCACCCGGAAACACCGTTCGACTTATAGATGTTCGTCGTCGCAACGACGGCCCCGCCTTCTGGTTGTCATGCGACGTGTTGTCATGACAACTGCGTAACCTTTAACACCATTAAACTTTCATTAAGATGAACCTCTCTCCCTCCTGCTCTGGGCCTACAGTACACTCTAATCTCAGATGTTCTTACAAGGAATGTCAACAAACATTCTCTCGCTGGCAGTGTGCCTCACAACAATCACCCTGCTCTACTGAACCACCGTCTCCTGCTTCCACCGTCCGCATGCACTTCGACCTCTCTGACCCGGCACCGTTTTAGCTGTGGTCACTCCCCCCAATCTATACATCACATACATTGAAAAAGCACCCCAAATCTCTCATGTGGCAGGGGATAGCTATCCATTATAACTGCCTTATTGGGCTCCCTCAAGTCCACACACAAGCGGATGCCCCCTAACTTCTTTCGGCCGACTACAAGGGGCGATACCCAGGGTGATGAATCAACTTTCTCTATCACCCCTGCCTGCAGCAGCTTCTGTATTTCAGCTGAGACTTCATCACGCACACTCAATGGTAATCTATGCAGCTTCTGCTGCACTGCCTTCACTCTGTCATCAATTTCCACTTTATGGATGAACCCCTTAACACATCCCACTGGTTCAGCTGTAGTGGGAGCAGCCTGTGTCTCCTGCACTTGGACATTCTTAGAAAGCACTGAGCCCCCTACAATATGACAGTCCAGTGACCTAACCAAGTCCATTCCTAACAACGGGGATCCACTTTTGACAATGTAGAACGTTGCAGGGACAGACACTCCATCACGGGAGACAGCAGCTGTGAGACAGCCTATCACTGGCAGGGGCTCTCTCGAGTAAGTAACTAACCTAATCCTAGGCTCAGTTAACTTGCAATCGGTGAAGTATTTCTGACATAGCGCTTCTGGCAAAATTGACACACTCGAACCTGTATCTACTAGTAGATCAACACTACATTTGCATCCAGGAGGTGCCTCAATATCTACAGTACAGAATATTTTGTCAGCAGACCTACTGTCAGATTCCATATTACAAATGGTCAACTCGGGCACAATTACCTCACTCACATCATTAGTATTGGATTTACAGACTCTGGAAAAATTTCCCGTTTTACCACATGAATTGCAAGTTGATTTCACAGCTGGACACGTAAGAGTTTGCAAGGTGGCTTGAGGAGTCACACCGGAAACAGCGGCGCTGCTGCCCCGATGCAGTTGTGTCAGTAGAGGCAGTCCCTGAGCTCCCCACTCCAGCCCTGTAGTTGCCTGCCTTCCCCAGGCGGCGGTGCTGTGTCCCCATGATTGCCTGGACCAGAGTCCCTTGGGTAGGCTGCGCCCATTGTGACTGCGCCCCGCTCAATAGGGCAGAGCTCTGAACAGCAGACTCGAACTGGCATGCTAGTGTAATAGCTGTTGTTAGTGTCAGATTCTCCTCCAGCAGAAGCCTGTCCTTAATCACAGTGAGGGTGGCACGTTCGATCAGCTGATCACGTATCATCTCGGATTCCATCCCTCCGAACTGGCATGTCGCGGCTAGTTCACGTAATGCAGAAATATATTGCGTCACACTTTCATCCGGTCTCTGCGCGCGCTGTCTGAATCTATGGCGCGCTGTCACCGTGTTCACTTTAGGGGAAAATTGCCAGTCGAGAGCCGTCATTGTAAAGTCAACTCTTGCTTTCCACTCCAAAGGACATAAGGAAACGACTCCAAGTTCCAACTCCAAGTCAATTTTTATTTTCAACTTTTCAACAGTTTCAGTTGCAGTTGATTCTTGACTGGTTGGTTCTTCATATAGGTTGAAAACCTTCGAAAACAAAGAAAAGGGTTTTAACAATGCAATAAACATGAACAATAAACAACAATAACCATCTTTTCAAACCAATAAGTTCTTTTTAAACATGGTTGATTTTAAACATTAAATATATATTTTAAATAATCAAACGTCTTTTAACGATAGTGTTACACAATGAATGCCAAAATGTAAAGTATTAAATTACCTTATAAAGTCGACATTTTAACACAGTCTTAAATTACCTCATAAAGTCGACATTTTAACCCAATTATTAAAGTCATTTTCAATTAATCATTTCTGAATTGTAACCTTTAATAAATGATTCAAGTTAGTAAACATTTGATTCAAGTCAAGTAAACATTTGGTATTTTAAATTGAATAAAAGAAAGAAATATAGCTAAACTTTAAGCTTGTAGATCAGCTCTGATTGAACAAGGCATTTTAAACCTTTAAACATGAGTTGTCGACCTTTTTAGTAGTCTTTCAAATTCTTAAATCATTTTAACATTTCTAACTTGGTCTTAATTTGTAAAGAGATACTTTTAAACATAAATGAAAACCAACTCTCAAGCAAGTGAATGTGTAGACTGAAACAGTTGGAGCTACTAAACACACAATTGAATTAGCCTGAGTTTAGGATCAGCGATGCGCTTCTCAAAAGCCTTTTCAAACACTACAAGACAGATGGCCTCACACCGCGGGAGAGGAAGAAACAGCCGAGAAATCACAAGCGTTTTTTGTCTCTTTTTGACGTAAAAAGGGTTGTGAAATTTGTGATCAACTATGCTGTCCTCCATGCGATTGTGTTGCCTGGCCGTCATGCTGGTCACAAGGATTTCACTGCAAAGTTACTGCCAACCAATCTGACCAAAGCTTCCCTGTGGCGCCGTTACAGCAGTATAGAAGGTATGTCACAAAACCACCCCTTGCTCTCTCTCTTTCTCTCTCACACACACACATGGTTCCCACTTTTTCTTATTCTACCAATCTAACAAAAACACTTGTCTTTTCAGGATTTCGTGTTGTTGGTCATTGTTTTGGACTATTGTTTTATTGCACAATCGTAGCGGGCATGGCCAACCGCATTTCACTGTATGCCCTGGTATGTATGCAATGAATAAAAAGAAAATTTCACTTTAAACTAAATGGAAAGGTCACTTTAAAGGAAAGAACCGATGTGGTTCTTGTATAGTTTAGATTATTGTAGTACAGCATAATGACAGAGTTGAAACTGTATTAGCATGTCTATTTTTATCATGCACATCTTATGCCTTCTTATTACCTGTTTATGTATTTTATTATTAGTATTATTGCACAATCGATGCGGGCATGACCACCCGCATTTCACTGTATGCCCTGGTATGTATGTGACTAATAAACCTCTTGAATTGATTTGATATTGTCTGCTGATTTTCGTCCAGTTGTCACATGAAAGGTGGTAACAAAGACTGATAATGATAATAATGAGGCTTGTGTCTATCACTCCGCTGGCCAGTTCTACCAACTATGCATTAAAATTCCCTGCGGTCAACATAATTTCTTCCTATTTTGGTTGTAATTGTGTAATGATAGATGTATAACCTGAACACTGTACATATCTGTTTTCAGGAAACACTGGGCTATACAAAGAATATGCTGTGATGTCACATGAATGTATAAATATATGGCCATGCATTTAATCTCTCTCTTTTTTATAAAATCATTATAGCCTAAATGCAATATATCCCATTGATTGGTACAATGGGACAGACATTTGTTTTATACAGCTATAACCTGCATTCTTTCAAAATATATCATTAATCAATAAAACAGATATTGGAATACATAAATACATAAAGGTTTTCAATTCAATAACTGAAATATACATTATTCAGACTAGTAGTTATATTACTACTACAATCTGATCTGTCAGCATGGCTGTCACAGCACTTAATTATGTTAATACTATTCAGGGGAGAGGTGTGGCTGGGAGGTATTGTTTACGCCCAGCAGAATCCTGGCAAAAGGTGTCAAATCTTTAAGAGCTGTTTTCTCTGCTTAGGTCTCTGGGGAAAAAAGACAGCTACAAGATTTAAAATTAGCACATCACAATAATAACATTCTCAGATTTCAAAGTATGACACATCATTTGAAAGCTTACATTCTGTACTTTCACAATCTGGAAAATGAAAAAATAGACATGTAGGCTATAGCACTGGTCGCGGTCACATTTAAGCAGAAGTATAAATAAACAGTAGAATAAGTAGAACATAACCGACCATTGGCGTCTTTGGGGGTAGAGCTCCTTGGGTCGACCTTCAGCTTGCTTTGTTTGTTTGTTCTGTGAGTGTCTCCGCCACCAGCCTTTAACAGCTGTTCAATCAGCCAACGGCAGCCATCTTGCAGCTGATGCACTCTGGGAGATGTAGTTGGTAGTTGTCTGAGGTGTCTTGACATGCTCCACTCATGAGTTTTAACTCAACAGTCATTGCGTGCGTGTAAGTAGTGCCTACTTCTGGTAGCGTGTAAAACAGTCTCTGGCCCTCACTTCCAAGACAGTGTAGCAGTATCGCCAATCTCCTCGCATCCGGCCATGCATCCCCCGTAGCATTAATCACCCTCAGGTAATTCTCGAAAATCCTTTTCCAAGTAGCAAATGGTATTGCAGGCTCCCCCACGTCAGGAAGGAATGGAGCCGGCGCGGGTACCGAAACCGACATCGTCGCCAATTTGTAATGTCCACACTTGGACTATTAGTAATTATAATAAGCATGCAGGAGTCAGTAGGCTGTGTGGTTATTCCTCCGTCTTTATTCCATCCTCCAAGAACATCCACCTCATCCTCGCTTCACTCGCGTACATACACCCTGGACACACTTCCTAGTTCCTGCCTATAGCCTCTTGTGCCTATTGTGCCGCCTAACGGTGGCGGTGGTAATAACCTAGTATTAACAGTAATGCTAACCATGCAGAACACAACAGTCGCCAAAGTGCAATAATGGCCGCATCCAGCTAGACGGCGGTATCGAGCACCCTTTGAAACCTTGTATCTTGGCCTGTGCGTCGATCTAATGGGTCCGGGTAGTTCTTTTTTTTTGCTCAAGCTGAGTGGATATACCGGTCGGATTGAGAAGAATCTAATGCTCCCGACGCATGATGTGTGGTGCATGATGTGTGGTGGATTATGTTGGCGACACGATGGACATTGATAAGGCATATTCTTTTATTGACCTTGAAAGATGAGGAGAGGGTGTTAGCAATCAAATATTTATTACAGAGTGAATATTCAATATTACAGAGTATTTACACAAACAGCTGAGAGTGGAGAGTTCCAACTTAGCTTTGGTGAAGGCCGAGCAGAAGTCTCCTGGTCTGAATCAGATTGTCATTTTTATAGTCAGCTGGTTGGTGTTCTGAGCGAATGAGGTACCTTTCTTCCAAATTAGCATGAAGAAAGGTTCAGGCCTTTAAACAATGTCTATATAAGGAAAACAGTTGAAATGACAAGGGTCTAGAATTACATCTGTCTCCTGGTAGTTTCAGACAGCTGGGGTCATGGTGACACATAGGCCTGTTTTAATACCATATCATAATAACACATTTTAATGGTACACACATTTGTAGATATCTTATGGTTTTTACAATTGATAAATGGATTGATTCATAGGTATTATACATTATTCTAGATCCTGACAATGCTCCCTGTCAGTGGTCAGCCAAAACCGTCACCTCATCAGTTCTTGGGCCTCTGGGGCTGTGGGGCTTTTTACCAACAGCTGCAGTGACCCTTCCGGTAACAAAATAGATTGTGACACCTCAGTCAGGCCACAGACATGCTCAAATAAATACAGGCTGAGACCTGATAATAGGAAGATATGAATAAATGTATTTAGGGACATAAATAAATTGATTTTACCCCACAATCCCCCCTTTCACATCATTAATGATGTGAACAACCTAAAGATATAAAACAAAATGACCAAAACTCTCAGAACACCAACCATAATGATATGGAAAAAACCTCCAACCCTTTGTATGAGCGCGAAAACCCCTGCGACCAGTCGTTACTTTTGCAGGGGAAACTCTTACTCACCATCCCACTGGCCTTAGCGATCGTATTCCTCAGAATACACAAAGGGTGAGACTGCATAAGCAGTAGAACATAAGGCATAAAACTGAACAATAAGAGCATCAATAGTACACAATAAGAGCATCAATAGTACAGTTGTATAACACATCCATAATACAAGGAAATAAACACTGGCTCTATAAATCATCAAGGAAAAGGGAATGGAAAAACGGGGACCGACCCTCATAGTTATGTATTGAAATAAAATACCACCCCCCTTTTGCGTGGTGAATCAAAATATAGCAATGACAATCAATATGAGGAGAACTTTCATTCACTCAAAAATTCCTTTCATTTTACCAGTAGGGCAAGCCTGGGGTGGAAAAATTTTCCGGAGTCTTTATTGACTTCCCATCTGGTTCACTTTCATACTTTTCATACTCACTTTCAATCGATGTAAACCTTTGTATGCAACAGTGATATCTGTCTCCAAATTCAAATAAAAAAGCATAAATAGACTACATCTGGTTACCTATGTACTGATAATATAACGTATACAACTCATATCATAACTGGTTGCGTCAGTTTAATTCATATAACATATCAAACCTTATATCGGATTCCAGGGGCAGAGACATTTTTATAAATGAAATAAATCCTATGATCTCCTTGTTATAGTATAGTCTTCTGCTGTTGATAACATATATACTGTATGTAACTCCTGCAATGTAGTTGAGGGTCCAAGGGTTACTGGTGATGAAGGGTCCAAGGGTCACTGGTGATGAATTGTCTATAGCAAAAGTGGTCAACATTGTTCTTTTCACAGTCTAGCATGTGTTGTGGCCGCTCTTACTCATACCATACTCCTTTCCCAAGTCTGCAATCTGCGGGAGACAACATCTTTTCCCCCTTCATGTATTCGCCGCTGCTTCATGCTGAATGTATAGCAAGGAGGTCGCTCCATGTGACACCGGGCTGTGTCCAGGCTGGAGACGTCCACGAGTGAAGAGTAGTCCGCGGTTTGTGTGATCCACGGTGGTGAAGCCTCCCTCGGATGGGGAGTGGCAGGGGCACAGGCCTCATATCCAGCCTCGGTGATGATCTGATGAGCCTCATGTGTGTAGGTTGACCAGGTAGATGGCGTGGAGAAGGAGGGACAGGAAGCTGCCCATATAAGGGCGTGGAGACTGCTGCCAGACAGGGGAGAGAGAGAGAGGGAGAGAGCCTGGCTGTGGCTGTAACATGTATCGGATTCTTCTCCCTCCGATGAGCCAAATGTTCTAGATGTGTGATGACACTAGCAATGGAGCAACCAAACGTTTCTTGGTCCTTTTCCTCTGGGCAGGTAGGCTCCTCAGCTAATTTGATTATATTCTAGAACCATTCAGGATTGACCTCTGAACTTGTTCATTATTTTGTTGAGTACTAAACCAACCTATAAGTCTAGTAAATATAGTGAAGTATAGCCACCATTAATTAGGAACTATTTTCCATAAAGTCTCCTATTGTGGCATTCTCTGTCTATATATTCTTAATTTTCTAAATTAATCTAATTTAGTATCTGTCCCTGGAATCCCCCCCCCCTCTCCTCATCTTTCAAGGTCAATAAAAGAATATGCCTTATCAACATCAATACTTGGAATCGCGATCAGATAATTGGAATATTCTTTTTGGGGTACATCCTAGTCAAGGTAAGGGCTATATGATATCAATCTTGCGTTGATCTAAGCATGTCTTCACCTCGATCCGAACGTGTGTGTAACATGTTAGTCCACAACTTAAGCCGTTGGTGGCGGTCAAAGCATCAAAAAACTACCCCCCCCCCCCCCCCTCCCCTTTCATGCATTCATGATGAAACATAATGCCTATGATATAGATTTGATTTGAGAATAATAGCGGGTCCAGGCAAGAAACGGCAACGGTTATAGTATAATACAGGAATAAGGCTATTCCTCAGCATTTCAGGAATTACCCCAGACTGATCTAAAAAGACTTATATTCACCACGGTATAACGCGCAAATGTATGCATGGATAAACAAGGTGACGGAATCTTTTAAAGCGTGACATTGAATAGATGGGGCACGAAAACAGCGTGGCACTCAAAGTGTTAATGTAATAGCCTGTTCTTGTTGTTTTTGCACTACATGTAGTCAGTGGCGGCTCGCCACTAGGGGCGCTCGGGCGCCGACCCCCCTGGTTAACCCTGGTTAAAAGAGAGATGAACAAGAAATCTTTTTTTGTTTGTTTTTTGTTTTATAGCCATATAAATAATATAAACATGTTTAAAATGAATAATATTTACTCATTTTAAGTGTTTGTGTTTCCAATGCACAATATATAACATTAATAATATCAAATATAAATAATCGTTTTCCTGAACAGGAAGTGACTCACGTTCCGTTACCGTAGCCGCATTTCTCCTAGCCTTACTTCTCTCGTCTCGGGCTAGACGCAATAGCGCTCTGAGGTTTCATCGCTGTATCCGTCGCAGCCAATCAGTGCGTAACACGCTGTGCGTTGAAATATGATGTTTATGATGGAAGCCGGGCGCGATTCGAATCGGTCTAAGCCAGCAGCCTTAGCAGCGTCTATAATTTCCGTAGCCGCATTTCGCGGAGACGCTCTCTGATTGGCCAACGCCAGTTTTTTTTTCCGTAGCCGCATTTCGCGGAGCCGCTCTCTGATTGGCCGATGCCAGTTTCTGTTGTAGCTGTTGTGTAACTTGTGTTGTTGTGATGCAGCTATTTGTCTTAGAGCGTGACGGCAAGTTCTTTCGACGGTTAAGCTTAGGCACTCTTTCAAAGTTGGTTAAGGTTAGAGTTTGTCTTAGAGCATGGCGATAGAACGCCAGGTAGTTTGCAGTCTGTTCGACGCGGAAATGGGCAAAGAAATCATCACAGTACTTGTGTTGTGTGGTGCTAAGCTAACACTTGGCTAACAAGAAGCTATAATATGGCGGATGCAGTCTGGACAGTGGTCTGGATATACATCAACAGTCTGGGACTGTGGGACAGTGGATTATACACTTTATCAAGCCCTCCTGCCCTGGACGTTTAAACTAAACAGTGAGTCTCTCTCTCTCGCTCTCTCTCTCTCGCTCTCTCAACACAGCGATGCTGTGTTCCTGTGTCTCCGAGAAATGCGGCTACGGAAAGTATTGACGGTGCTGCCTTGCTGAGATGATAATAGCGCTTCAAAACGCGCTGCTGTGTTGTGAACTATAACATTAATTTCACTGCTGCTGATGCATAATGTATGAATGAATGAATGGTGAGTTGACAACATATACATGTGTTAATTATTTTATTGGATTGATCCGAGAGACGGAGAGAGATTGCTCCAGAGCATTTATTAACGTTACATTTTCAACTCGACCTAACGTGAACCCCCTGCGACCACCCAACAGTAGATAGTACGGGCCGCCACTGCATGTAGTGATTTAATAGCCTGGTGTTGCTGTTACTGTACTTGAAAACCTTGTCGGTTTCTCAGAACATGTGCTAAGCTGGTTTAAAACATACATCAGAGGGAGGAAATTCTATGTTAAGAGCGATGCACTGATTAAGTATAATATGGGTTGCAGTCTGTTACTAGCCTCCCAGGAATTACCCTAAACCGCTCTAAAACATACTTATATTCACCACGGTATAAAACGGAAACGTAGGATGGAAAAATTATTTCTTTTTCACATCATCATTTTTTTTTATTTATTTTTTTTATCTTTTCCCCCCTCCTTTTTCCTCCGATTTTTCTCCCATCCCAATTTTAGTCGTTATGCCAATTCCCAATCCCCTTCCTGGTCGCTGCGCACTTACCCCCCACAGTCGGTCTGGGAGAGTGGAGGCTATCACGTGCTTCCTCCGACACACGTCTAGCCAATCAACCGCTTCTTTTCACCTGGCAGCGCGGACTCTCACTGAGAGGGTGTAACGTGTGGAAGGATCACACTACCCCCCTTAGATCCTATCCGCGCTGAGCAGGCGCCCCGACCGAACTGTAGGAGTCGCTGTTTACAACGACCCGGACCCACCCCGCCAGCTTTCCCACCCTCTAATACAGCCAATTGTATTAGTGTGAACGGCCAGCCAAGCTGGTGACAACGCCGGAGCTGTGAGCTGGATTCGAACAGGCGAATCCATCGTCTCCGGCGTTTGGTGACGAACGCAATCTCCGCTACGCCACCTGATTGCTTCTTTTTCACATCTTGAACGATAGATACTCGATGCCAAATGGGCCATATTATTGCATCCATAGCTATAATATATATATAGTTATAGCGCCCTGCAAACAAGGTGAGCGACTCCATAGGTTTAATGCGTTGGCAGCACATATCCCGTTCCCAACGTGGCGGTCAATGAGTGATGCACTGCTCTGTTATATTTTTTATTGCCTATTTTTTTACTGAATCAAACCGCACATTTTTACTCTATCTATAATAATTTTATTATTTTTATTACTGATCCTAATGTGAAAAACTGATTTATCTTTTTTGCTCGCTTATGCCTGTATTTTTTACTGTTGTGAAGCACTTTGAACTGCAATTTCTGTATGAAAAGTGCTATACAAATAAAGTTATTATTACTGTATGCTGTAATATCCTGTTGTTGTACTGTATGCAGTAATATAATAGCATGTTGTTGTTGTTGTACTATATGTAGTAATGTGATAGCCGGTTTTTGCTTCACACTCACAGTAGGGCTGTCGCGGTAACCGCATCACTGCAATACCGCAGGTTATCAAGGCACCCACAGATGGAGAACAAACAACCGCACCAACCGTGGTAAAGAGAAAAAAATATCCCATATGGGGCCGTCATCATTTTAACTCGGTTAATTTAATGACGAGATTGCCTCGTGCGTCCGTTTTCCAGTAGCATGAGCTAACTTCACGTTTTCATACAGTTTACAACTCACAGATGAAATCAGGATTTATTTTCATATCCCGGACTCGAGCCCCCCCCCCAATGTATACCTTTTCCTGTATTCTGAACTGTAGTAGAGTACAGGGGAGCGTTCTCCTAACACTCCAGGGCCGAAGTGCCGGTCATGTAACGTGCTTGTTATAACTAGCCGGACTTCGAGGTAATTCCCTCTGTAAGGTAGTGACAATAGACCAGGAAACCGTTCTCTCAAGGACTGGGCATTTATTTCTGTTTGCTCTCTATTCTTAATGTTATTGACTAACGTTACACGCAAATTAAGTGCTGCCTCTCTACCGTTCACACTACACTGAGACTACATTTCCCTACTCTCACTTCGTTGACGTTAGCTAATGTTATCATAGCTATTATGGTCTGTAATGTCAACTGGATAACGTTAGCTTTGTTTGCAAACGTTAGTTAACGATCGCTATCTATAATGTTAGCTAGTTTCCCCCCATGAACAATGACAAGTTGTGATATTGTTATTGACTAACGTTACACGCAAATTAAGTGCTGCCTCTCTCTACCGTCCCCGCTACACTCTTGTCTGACAACATCAACGTTTCCCTACTCTCACTTCGTTAACATTAGCTAACGTTATCATAGCTATTATGATCTGTAATGTCAACTGGATAACGTTAGCTTTGTTTTGCAAACGTTAGTTGCATAAGGGATGTGTGACTGACTATTCGCTGCTTGCGTGGACCTTTATATCCCACAACGCATCACTCTTAACACATTGGGTGCCAGCAACAAGAAATCTCATTGTTGGCTGCCATGCGTTGAGAGAAATCTCGTTATTTAATCGTTATTTCTTTTAATTAGCGATATTCATAAATTTTTCATCCATCCAGCCTCACGTTATCATTGGGACTGGCTCTGACCTCGAAAAGGGCAAATACCGCCCCCTATCGTCTCCCCTATTGCACCCATTGGATTGGAGTCAATGAAAATGCATGAGAAAAAAAACTTCCACATTTTACTTCTGAGCCATGTAACCTGAGACTATTGCATTCATTGAAGCAACCAAAAGCAGCGTGGATGATCTGTTTCGAGGTCTAATGGCGATCAGGAAATGGAATAATCTTTTGGCAGAACATCTGATGTGAGGTAAGGAATCTATTTTACCAGTATTGGGTTAATCAGAGTTTTTTTTCACCGCGTTCACAACGTGTCCCCTATGTGTGTACGTTAGCGCTGACCAGGTCAGCCCGCTTCTCTAGCGTGCATAAGTACACATATACTATCGATAATCTAGCGTTTATTTGAAAACGATTCATAAATAGGCCGAAAAATGACAACGTGTTTTGTGTATTCCACTAAAGAGCTATTACTGCGGATTTTTCTGGAATCACTAGAAATCTCAAACTATACTCTTATTCAAAACGGTATAAAACGGAAATGTACCAATGAAAAAACAATCCGTTTAGTACATGTTGATTGCAAGCAAGTCATTGATAAGCGACGGGCGTATTAGACACATACCCATAATTTAAGATATAGTTTATGCGTTCGCAAATGTGCTCGCCCTCTCATTCATTAACGTGGTGGCATCCAAGCGACACCCCCTGCTGACAACCAATGTGTTAAAGGAGCAGGCAACACCCTAATCTACTTTTATCACATTTCAGAATGTTGAGGGCCAAATGGATAGATTATCAAACATGTTTGAAATAGTTTCGGGACTCCTACGACCTTATAATTATTTTCTTATCACGATCGCGGGTAAACTATAATTATACTTTTTTTTATATATATATATATATATATATATATATATATATATATATATATATATATATATATATATATATATAATGAACCACACACACAACCCCGGCGAGAAAATGTCATACCGCAACAGCCCTAACTCACAGTTCCACACATTCACACCTGACGTCACTTGTTTCCCGTGCGGTCCACCCGTATAGGGATTTATCATTGGGAAAATGTATTATCGGCTATTGTAATAATTCTGCCTCATGAACATTGGCAAGCTTTCCATTTTTGCACAAAATCCGTTCCCTTCTATCACTAACATTATTGTTTAAGCATTTGGTTGAAATACAATTATATGTAATTATTTTACAATAAATTGCTAATTGTTTCATGTTGGGCTATAGATGTGGATGATCATGCTTTATTTGTTTTAAAAGAGACGATTTAGAAATGTGTCCATTGGAAATACATTGCGATTTCAAGCAAGGTAGACCGGCTGGAAACAACAATGACGTAACCACTACACCTAGCCTGCTGTTTAGTTTACTCAGTTTATTTGATCAGGGACAGTGCATATCAATCAACAGTTTATACATTTATAAATTAATACAAATTAAAAACTGTAAATATGCCAACATTAGCAGGGTTGCTAGTTTTCAGTTGTAGTCCCTGGGCTAGATGTTTAAGCCATTGTTATTGAACAATATATAATAATGTAGCATGCTGCTTGCATTGTACTCATTGGCTACAACTAACATCAATCATTTAGAACCACAAAATGAACCTGTGTTTATGTATGTATGTATGTATGTATGTATGTATGTATGTATGTATGTATGTATGTATGTATGTATGTATGTATGTGGGCCATGGATGCATGTAGGGATTATGATGAGGTGTGTGTAGGCAGACTGCTATAAACAATGCAGTTATAGGATATTATTATTTATTAATAATAACTGCTACCCACACTGAGCTGCAGATAACATGATCAGCTTCACCCCACACCAACTGGCTTCCTGTCATTGTGTTCAGTTCAGATAACGTTCAGCTCATTAAAATGAAGGATAAAACACAGGAAAGGGAGGTCACTCCTCAGACTCAGACCACCCTCATATGACTTATCACAGCCAGGATACCTTTTAAACAAAATAACACAAACGGGAGAAAGAGAGAGATAGAGAGATACTTGGCAGTGTAATCAGCCAGCACTCCATGCAGTCCTGTTGTCACATGGTCTTAAAACACAGCCCCTGGCCGAGGGGAGGTAGTTACGATAAATTCCATAGCTCCAAACTATTCAATTACATACACTACTGAAACGGCTGCCACCTTGCTCATACATATGTGGTGGTAAAGCAGTTAGCCTTGGTATGGTCTTCCACTACATCATTCTATGGACATGTTCCCTCGGGAACACTGTTAATGATACCCTGGTTTGAAGTATAACAGATAATGATCATACAATGAACTGCGCTGTGCTCCAATAAAGAAGCAGGGTTGAAATACCGTTCCCTGTGGATGATAACCAATACATTGTAATGGGTCGTCTGAGAACCTGCGTTAGTCCAATAGACAATAACCAGGACATTGTAATGGCCCTCTGAGAATCTGTAACACTCCAGTAGACAATAGCCAAGACATTGTAATGGGCCCTCTGAGAACCTGCGTTAGTCCAATAGACAATAACCAGGACATTGTAATGGGTCCTCTGAAAATCTGTAACACTCCAGTAGACAATAGCCAAGACATTGTAATGGGCCCTCTGAGAACCTGCGATAAGCTACTCTAGTAGACGACAGCCACGACATTGTAATGGGTCCTCTGAGAACCTGTGTTACTCCAGTAGACGATAGCCAACACATTGTAATGGGCCCTCTGAGAACCTGCGATAAGCTACTCTAGTAGACGACAGCCAAGACATTGTAATGGGTCCTCTGAGAACCTGTGTTACTCCAGTAGACGATAGCCAAAACATTGTAATGGGCCCTCTGAGAACCTGTGTTACTCCAGTCGACGATAGCCAAAACATTGTAATGGGCCCTCTGAGAACCTGTTACTCCAGTAGACGATAGCCAAAACATTGTAATGGCTCCTCTGAGAACCTGCGATAAGCTACTCCAGTAGACGATAGCCAAAACATTATAATGGGCCCTCTGAGAACCTACAATACAACAATTCACCCTTTGCTATTTCCTGCCTTTGAACGCAGACTGGCCAATGCTAGCTCAGCAGCGGTCCAACATCGTCATAATTCTACTTCCAGAACCCCCATGCAATTGATTAAGATTTAAAATATTTTCAGGCTGGTTTGGTTTGTTTTTATACAGATGACTGGGGAAAATGGTGAAACATTTGCAAAGGATAGATGTAATAGTGATATGAGGTGTCCTGAGAGGCTGAGACAGTTCAACATAGCTAAACAACTAAGCAAAGATGGCATTTGTTCTAATATGAGGCAACGTCTTGCATAAAATATAAGTTACTTGTCAGTTAGCAGCAAATTAATAATGATAGTTGACAATAAGATTAGGTGGCTTTCTTGACAGTTAACTAAGGGTGTTTTCACACCTGTAGTTCGTTTGCTTTGTTCCGATTCAGGGACTATTATGATACAATTGTTGCACTTGATTCTTAGTTTGTTTGTGTTCACACGGCTGTGTTCACACGGACCAAAACAAACGCACGCGCGAGCAAACTATCACTCATTGGTCAGATTTTGGGGTGTGGCAGCGAATCGGCAGCGAAAAAGCCCATTTTAAAGCACCTATTATTACCCATGCACATGCGCAGATTGCCCACAGAGTCTGGAGACGCGAGATGACGCACAAATTAATGTGGACTGTTCCATCAGAGGGGGGAGCTTCGGTGGCCAGTGTCCTTTCAGCCGACCAGGATAATGAAACAATGATCCCACTAAATGGCCAGAAGCGTCTTATGGCGACATCTACAATTACCTCATTGAGTCTCCAGGTAGACTAATGTTTATATTTAAGTGCAGCGGTCTGTAGCCACTCACATTACCACCGAAGCTCCCCGATGGAACAGTCCACATTCATTCTCTCGGTGAGAGAGAGAGTCAGTGAGAGGGAGAGAGAGAGAGGAGGTGTTGTCTCGCACGGTGCTGCTGTTGCAGCGTCACTACAGTCACTAAACTTTCTGTACACTTGCGTGTTCTCCAGCATCTGACGAATGTGATCGATCGTCTGCCCAAATATCAACGAGGCAGTGTACCGAGTCATCGCTGCTCCACGTTGACCCACGGCTCACTATTATTATTATTGTGTCGGTTTGCTAAATCGATTGCATTCTCACAGCATACGAGTCGCGTCGGGTTCGTTTGGAAGTGCGCCGAGACCACCCTCTCTAGGTGGTCTCGGTCCGCTTGTTTTGTTCCGCAACAGAATGTGATTGCTGTGTTCATATATGCCCAACTGAACCGAAATAGCGGGTAAACGCTCCAGGTTTCGGATCAACATCTCCAAACGAGCCAGGTGTGAAAACGCCCTAAGTTATATTGGACACGCATGAAGTAGCATCAGGCTATCATTGGTGTTCAAGTTCGACATTGAGTGTTGTCGGTGTAGCTGAATATCATGCAATTCATCTATTTGGTATTTTATTATGAGATTAGCTGCACGTTAGCTGCACTAGGTTAATGTTATAGCTATGCTACTGAAAGATATGACTGGTTTGCGTTATGATTATAACGTAACATAACAATGTAAAGTACGTAGGTAAATACTAGGGATAATAATAATAATACTTCGTTTTATATAGCGCCTTTCAGAGGACCCAAGGTCGCTTTACATAAGGGGGGGGGGGGGAGATAAGAAATTAACAAACATAGTGGACAGACACGACATATACATATAAAGTGAGAAAGTTAGGGGTTGAAGGCCAGGTTGAAGAGGTGGGTTTTGAGCCGTTTTTTAAATGAGTCCAGAGTTGGGGCGGTGCGGAGTTCTGCGGGGAGGGAGTTCCAGAGGGTGGGAGCTGCCACACTGAAAGCTCTGTCCCCGAACGTCCGTAGTCTGGTTCGGGGGATGGAGAGCTGACCATTATGCTCGATATTGGCTTTTTTTACCGATATACCGATATTGTCCAACTCTTAATTTCCAATACCGATATCAACCGATATCACATTTTAATGCCGATATCGGCCGATAATATCGGTAGGCCGATAATATCGGACATCATTTCCATAGAAATGTAATAATTTTTTTTATTTAAAACCGATACCGATATTTTCCGATATCACATTTTAATGCCGATATCGGCTGATAATATCGGTAAGCCGATAATATCGGACATCCCTAGTAAATACCTATATTCAGGGCCTTTCCTAAACTGGTTAGTTTTAATGTAAAGTGTGGCCTGTATGTTAAAACATAAGGAAAAACTGGAGAGTCATTTTCCCAGAGTAATTATTACAGAGTTATTATTTTCCTCTCAAGTAGTCATATTTACTCCCTTTGGGGCATAATCATTGCCTGTGGCCAATAGAGTGAGAGTAAAGTTCCAGAAGAATTTCTATTGGAGTAACAGCATGGTCACGCCTACTATGCCTATAATTTCTAAATCTGACGGCGCCATCTTTCTCTCAAGTCTTTCTCGGGGGAGCATGTCTATGTTCCCCGGGTCCTATGTTCCCCGGTAGCGATAAAAAAGGTCATATGTTCCCCGTGTCCTATGTTCCCCACTCCCGTTGCGGCTCCCGAAAAAGCGATCGAGTTGTGTGAGGGCCGACCATGTCAGCTTGCTTCATTTCTCTGTCATTACGGTAGTGTTCTCAAACGTACACGTCGCACGTTTTTGAGGTTGTTAAATACACGCTTTTGATTTATTTAAGTGGCGAGTGACGTCTTTTTCGTGCTTATTTGAGAAGGGTCCAGCTGCACAGCTGGAGAGCAACGCTTTCAGGGCCGCGCTGTGACTGCTGTTCTGTCACTCCCAGCCTAGTAGTCGTTATAGTCGTTGACCAAACTTTATTTGAATTTTTTATAAATCAATTATAACGAACATTACTGTTTTGCTTGTTTGTTATTTAATCTGTTTATTACTTCATTGTTTTATAAAAAAATTTTAAATTAATTTCATTTGTTTTTAATTTATGTTCGAAATAAATAAACGCATTCATTCAAGATATTGTGTGAGCAAAAAAATAAATAAAAATATATGTTATGAAGTATAGTTAATTTACTATATGTATACATCCTCTGGCCTGTTTGTAGAACTTCCCTGTGTTGTTGACAAAGCTAAACCCTATTGATATGAAGTTGTCGAACCCTATTGATATGAAGTCTAATGGGAACATGAGAGGATGCCGTCATTTGCTGCTATGTTCATGGCCCTGAGAGCGTTGCTCTCCGGCTGTGCAGCTGGATACTATTGGCTTATTTCTCGCCTTGGTGCTGAAGTGTCATTCAAACTATCCTTACTTTGACGGCGACGACAGCACCACACATGTGAACAGTAACAATGCAATTAATTAATGTCTTGTTGTAATTACCGTAATTTTCGGACTATAAGCCACGCCTTTTTCCCAATTTTTCCGACCCTGCGGTTTATATAACGGTGCGCTAATCTGACTAGCGATAAATCATTCACTAAAACTGGTTGCCTGCGAAAAGCAACTTTCGCTCAAGTTTGCGAGTGGATCCTGACAGCGTGGAGGAGTGTCAAAACATCCACGATCACCAACGGGTTCCGAAAGGCTGGGTTCCATCCTAGAGGCAAATCTTTCCTGTGACAAAATGGCATCCAATGTAATAAAAAAGTCAACCAACAAACTAGATTATTGTACCGGATCTCCTCTCTGGTAAATAAGAATACTGTTAAATAATTACTAAGTTAAGACTAAAAGGATATTCTCTTGAATCTCCCACTTATAATGTAACTTAACCCTGGGTTATTTTAATTGAATGTCAGCGTGGTGAGCAGAGATGAGACAGGAGTCAGATGGCAGTCAGCAGTTTTACTGAACTCTCACAGCACGAATAGATCACAAATCCGGACCACCAGGACCAATGCATACACCTCCAGACACGGAGCGAGCAGTTGCCAAGTGGTGGTCGCGATAATACCGCTTAGACCCTTTGAACCTCCCTCACCAGGGCGCAGTTCCAGGCTAGGTCCCTTTCCACCCCTAGGCTTTACCATCCAGACTCCTCTGGACCGACAAGCCTTAGCTTTCTGCTTCCCGGCATTTTCTTTTCAAAAACACCGATCACAGAAACACTACTCGCTTACTAACTCATTCGGTTTCAGCTTATAGTGGCCTGACTGTACATTGAGCCGAACGCAGCGGCCATCACCATGGTCTTACTGCCATATGCGATCCGACCGGCAGGTGACCCAGTCGATAGCGATCCTAGACCCCGTAGTGGTTGTTGGCCACCCAGGTAAGAACCGACGGTCTGATCCCCATCCCACTTTGCTTTGGGTATGGAAACTTTGACCGTTTTCACCCACCTTGCCTGTTCACAGAGGTGCCTGTGCACGTCTGCTAGGTGTGGACTGTCATCCACGTACCACGTGTTTCCCCCACACTTGCGTGTGCGACACACACGCCGACTATACGGTACCACAGTGGTATGTTCATTCATACCTCATCAGACACGGGGGCCTTCAGTCCCTCCCCAGCACTATATGATATTTTAACGTGCCCTCGGGACTTCGCAGTCCCACCGCCGCCTGTTGTCGACTAAGGTTCGGGGCGCCTACCCCCTCCCTAATCGTCACATAATTTATACATTTGTCGTTGGACACCCCTCCTCCTGGCTTAATGATTGATAGTTGTCACCGTCATAGCTGAGGACAAAGAAACACGCGGGAAGAGAAGGTAGAGGGAGGGGTATTTTCAGTACGTGCCTTTCATTAAGGGTGGGGGCCGAACAATAATTGGTCTCTGGGGTCCCCCGCATTTGGGCGGGTTGTGTATCTGTGTGTATATGTTTGTGTATCTGTTAGAGTGAGTGTGTGCGAGGCCTGACCCGAGTTCATGTCCTCAGTTTTAATCATTACTCTTTCACTTCGTGCTATTCATGACACTTTTGTGATACTTAAGCAACCAAGTGGTGGCCATAAATTCTATGTGTATTTATCTGTGTGTATGTTTGTGTGTAAGTGTGTGTGAAACGAACTGTCTATCGGTGTGTACGTGAGTGTGTGTGTGCATGTGAGGTGTGTGAGCTATTTATGTATATCTGTAGATGTGCGCGTGCGTGCACATGTGTGTGTGTGTGTGTGTGAAGAGGGGCCCAGAGCCAAAAGGTCAGCAGGTCACCCAAACCGTGTGTGGAAAACAGACTGGGCTCTAGCCTGCACCATGGGTCAGCAGGTCAACCCAAATGCAGGAGAGGGAACACAGACTCAGCGAGGGTGGGTTTAAATATAAGATATTAATTGATGGTTGATATTATCCTTTCAGACACAGCACATAGCACATAGGCCACGATCCAGGAGACACATAAATAGGCTTACATTCCTACACGGCACACTCCCCCTCACTTTCAACACACACACACACACACATTGACTACACGCTGGACACTGACACACTCTTAGCTGTCCATCGTGTTCGATGATGACGCTTGCTCCAGGGATGGGGAGAGGGGGGGGGTGGGGGGGGGGAGTTAGCGACGCTGCCGCTGGTGCCACTTCTCGTGGGCGTTGAGTCCGATCCTTGAGCCGCACACCCATCCACAGATGGCGCAAGGGAAGCCAGATACCTGGGGGATGCCAGCCGCCCGCTGGTGTCGTTGCGTGCGCCTCTCAGATCTTCGGTCTTGGTTCGTTTGGTGTATTTGGGAAACTGCAGTGGCACAAGTGACTTGCCAGGCTGATCTGTCGAGTGCCAGAGTTTCAAGCTGCGTGATGTTTGCACACTTTAGGAGGTCCCTGGTGTAGTCCTTAAAGCGCCTCTTTTGGCCTCCAGCAGCCCGCTTTGCTCCTCTCAGTTGGCCATAGAGGACTTGGCGGGGCAGGCGGTGGTCAGGCATACGTATGGTGTGCCCTATCCAACGAAGATGTTTTTTGGCCACAGCTGCGGCCATACAGATTGAGTTGGTGTTGTTGAGGATGTCTGTGTGGGGGACTCGATCTTCCCAGGTCAGGCCGAGGATCCTTTGGAGGCAACGGATGTGGAAAGCGTCCAGGTTGGTGATGTGCCGGCGGTATGGGGTCCAGGATTCTGCTCCATAGAGCAGAGTGGAGAGACAATTATGTAAACGGCAACCTTGGTGCTGATCTTCAGGTTTCGGTTTTCAAAAACCCTGCTGCGTAGGCGTCCAAAGGATGATGCCGCTTTATTGATACGTGTGTGTATCTCCGCGTCAAGGGAGCAGCATGAGGACAGAGTGGAGCCGAGGTAGGTGAAATGATCCACTGTTTTGAGTGGAACACCGTTTATGTGAAAACTGGGAGGTGTAGAGGTTCGGGAAGTGAGTTGGGACATGACTTCGGTTTTTTGTATGTTGACCTGGAGACCGAAGGATTGGTACAGGCTGGATATGGTGTCGAGAGCATGCTGCATAGACTCTGGACTGTGAGCTAAGATGGCCACAGATGAACACAGACTCAGCGAGGGTGGGTTTAAATATAAGAATATAAGATATTAATTGATGGTTGATATTATCCTTTCAGACACAGCACATAGCACATAGGCCACGATCCAGGAGACACATAAATAGGCTTACATTCCTACACGGCACACTCCCCCTCACTTTCAACATCCCATAATAGGAATATTTGTGCTCCACGCTCATCGCCCAACGCCACGAGGAAGCTACGGTGAGTTTCAGCGTTTTTTTTAACGTGTTCGATATAAACTGCTCTAATGATCATATCACCCACACTAGATGAATCATCTAACGTTGGCCACGGAATTATAAACGACCCCCCCCCCCCCCCCCCCATCCGGTCAACATCAGATGATAAGTAGTAACTTCTAGAAGCACGTCCATTTGAAATTTTTTATCTGGCGCAGATCGCTATCAAACTATTTGATCATCAATATAATGCATTTAGGGCTATAAATCACGTTCTGGAGAAAGCTGCAGAAAACGATAAAAACATATTTATACTTTAGACCGTATTTTAGTATGAATATGTGAATGAAAAAGCGTTCCTACGTCCTGAACGATAGATAATTGACGTTGAATGGGCCATAGTAATGTCAATTTAGCAATACAATTTAAAAAGTTTTAGCCCTGCAAAGAAGGGGAACTTCTCCATAGACAAATAGAGCTGGCAGAGAGGGGTATAATGATGTACATAAGCCTGGCGAAGAAAGTGTTAATCACAGATCGTTATCGATAGACACACACGCACATATGAGCACGTAAATGTGCCACGCACTCATGCACAGCGGACATACAGGCTGACCAATACACACAGACACACAACGTGCACTCAGGACAAAGACACATACACACTGGACAAGGAGCCACTAACAAGGAGCCACTAATAAAACACCCTGACAGGGAAGGAGCAGGACTTCTGCTTTGACTTCTTCTGGACTGACTGGACGGACTGACTGGACTCCACTGACTCTACTGCATTTCTTTTCTACACGACCGGCCGGTTGTACCAACTAGATTTCAATTGTACCTTGCTATATTAACTTTTTATAAAACTTTGCTTATTCACTTTTTATATTACTTTGCTTGTTCACTTTTTTATAATAAATACCCTCAAAAGTGTTTCATCTCGTTTATCTTTAAATATCTTATTACGTGACAATACCCTGAAGACTCTGGCAGGAGCACTCATTCAAGGGTACTACGACTATGCTTGCACCTCATGGTACCAAAGCACCTCAAAGGCGCTAAAAACAAGATTACAAACATCACAAAACAAACTGGTCAGACTACTACTTGACCTTACCCCTAGAACCCACCTCACCCCTGCCCACTTTGACAACCTAGGATGGCTTAGAGTAGACGACAGAGTACAACAACTTGCAATGGACCTGGTCTACAAGATACACTATACGACTAAGGTACCCATGTACATGTCAAAATACTTCCCAAGGTCAGTGAATACCATGACCACAACACCAGAGGAAGCTCAACAAATCATGTTAAACCCAGATTCGGCTCAAACAAGGGACTAAACACGTTTCGCAATTATGCCACATCAATGTGGAACGCCCTACCTAAAGCTGTAAAGGAATGTGAATCACTACCCACTTTCAAAACCACTCTCAAAGAACACCTACGGGAGACTGCAATTCGAAACTGGCCCCTGTAAATGTCCTAACCCAACCCCCTCCAATGTACAGTAAATTACCTCGTATGGTTGTCAATATTCCAATGTACAGTTTTGCTTGTTTGTACAGTGTTTCCCCCCCAACACCCTCCAATATACAGTAAATTACCTAGTATGGTTGTCAATATTCCAATGTACAGTTTTGCTTGTACAGTTGTACAGTGTTTTCCCCCCCAAACCCCTCCTACCCAACCCCCCCCCCCCCCCCCTCCAATGTACAGTTTTTGCGTCAAGTGTATATACTCCCTTTTCTGGACTCTTTTTGTATCACAAACAGTACTGTATTTGCAAATCTGGTTTGTCATAAATGTATAGATGTAGCAGTACTGTCTATCTGTATGTCATATATGTCCTGATGAATTGAAAATGGGGGACCCTGATGTAAACAAGGTGAAAGTCTTTCTCTGGTCTGCATCCCCTTAACAATTGTGTGTATTGAGCTGTACTGTATTGTACCCATTCTGCAATCTGTTAATAAAGTTTTCAATCAATCAATCAATCAAAGCACTAATCACTACTTACATAGAAAACAAACAGAAAACATGGTGAGCAAAACTTCCTGAGTGCCAATCCCTAACCATATACAATGATATTTGTATTTGAGCAACCCTGAGTTCCCTACTGTAAGATCCTGATCAAACTGGCCAGTATCACGTCTTCGTCTGTTTGGCTCTCCATCCAATTCCTCTGCGTTGTGTCATTTTAATGGTCCTGACGTCTCCGATACTGGCAGATAAGATCCTTATCTCTCCCGTTAGTGCAATCCATAAACCATACTAATTCTCCACCTCCGTAAGAATTCGACACTTCGACACCGTGAAATACCTTATGAGGAAAAGCGTTGTTTTATTGCTATAAACAGAACCTCATAATCAGATGTTATCAGATGTTATCAAATTGTATCGTCCTTGAAGAGTCTATTCTAATGATCTTTCGGTGTGTCCGTCTATCGTCCTTTTGTTATTCAGTCCAATAGTGTTCAGGCCTGGTCTTTAGCCTAACCCTCCTCGCGTTAGCCGGAGCTAATGATGATGTGGCATTCTCCCCCCCCCCCCCCCCTTCCTCTCTGTGATGAGAGGAGAGAGTGTCTTCTGTGTGATCTCAGTCCTACTCGCTCTTGGTCAGATTCTAGTCTGCCTTACACCCGGAAACACCGTTCGACTTATAGATGTTCGTCGTCGCAACGACGGCCCCGCCTTCTGGTTGTCATGCGACGTGTTGTCATGACAACTGCGTTAATAACCTTTACACACATTTCACGTTTCATTAAGATGAACCTCTCTCCCTCCTGCTCTGGGAGACACTCGCTCTTATCTCAGATGTTCTTACAAGGAATGTCAACAAACATTCTCTCGCTGGCAGTGTGCCTCACAACAATCACCCTGCTCTACTGAACCACCGTCTCCTGCTTCCACCGTCCGCATGCACTTCGACCTCTCTGACCCGGCACCGTTTTAGCTGTGGTCACTCCCCCCAATCTATACATCACACATTGAAAAAGCACCCCAAATCCTTCATTCCCCCCTTTGATTCTTAATCAACCTTCAGAATCAACAGACTACTTGGTTTTTCAATTAATTATACACAGAAATAGACTCATAACAATTAGGGCCCCGCTGTCTGCTGTTCCATTACCCGCATCACACCCAAACCAGAAAGGATAAACAACGGTCAGGGAGGAGAGAGAGAGAGAGAGACAGAGAAAAACACAGATTGCAACTTTTCAGACGACACACCTAAACCCTTCGGCCCCCCTATTAGGTACCCCACGTCCAAATCAGAGCGCTCCCTTCCCTCTTACAGTACACCTCCCAACTTGGGCCGGTCCCGTCTTCTAGGGCAAGGGCCCCTTTCAGTGACGGTTCCTTTCCTGAGCTGGTCCCCCTCCCAGGGCGCGGTCCCCTAGGCAAAAATGTCCCCCCTGGTCTGCTACTGCTCAGTGTCTCTGGCTGTCCTCTCCACATCTGCTCCTCCACCGCCGCCGTCTCCTCTCTCTCGTCGTGGATGATCTGTGTACCAGGCTGCGGTGTCTGGCCCCTGCGGCTTCCTCCTCCTCCAGTCAATTTGTCTCCTGGTTGTCTCCACCGCTGTTGAAAGCAGAAACACAACACCGGCAGTCGTCTGTACATTCGACTTCCCTTGTTTTGCTATTAGTCTACCACCTTCTCCACACCTATTATCCATCTTACAGGGCGGTTCCCTGTTTGTTGTCTTCCGGCGTGACACTTGCAGTTTCCGATACCCACTCCGCGCAACTCTTCATCCCAGTTTGACCCCCAGCGCGCGCCAGTTCTTCTGGTGACGTGTCTTCTGAAGACCCTGCCTATCTATTAGGTGTGAGAAGGCCCCACTGGAATTCAAACTCCCTCTTTATTCCATAATTAACCCATTCAAATAACTGCACCATCTTTCTGTGCAATTCTTATTTAATCCATTGTATAATTAAACTCTATATCTAATATTATTATTATAATAATAATCCACTCTCTGTGCACTCCCCCAATCTGCCACTAGATGGTAGTACAGACTTATATCTAAATATTCCCCTATGGGTAATGAAAACTCCCCAGCACTACCCCCCCTCCGCCACTAGGTGGCGACCTACTCCTCCTCTATGGTGGTTTAGTTGACGTGTCACTTCCTGGTTCTTATCTGTTGTTATCTCCTCGTGGCGCTCACGGCCATTTTGTCTCGGTGCAAATGGCTACTCTCTCAAACAAACGAACGCTGCCCTTCCTTCCAAGGCCTAAAAAACACTGCTGTTTTCCTCCATATCAGGGGACGCTTCTCCCGGACTAAACTCTTGCTTATCGGACATAATACACAGTTTAAGGTAAACACCCGATCGACTTTCCTCCCGCTATGACAAATTCCGGCCGTCTTGAGACCACAGCGACCAGTTTAAGGTGGGCCGTCTCAGGCGACAGTCTTGTCATAACAATCCCGCCATAACAGATTTCAGTCTGGTTCAGCACCCCCCCCCCCTTTCTCCTCCTGCATTTACACTCCCAACACCAGAAACCGTGCAGCCTGCCCCGTTTGTTTTTCATTCTATCCTGTTGATAACACCCTCGATTTTCAAAACACCATGGCTCTCTGTTCATATTATTACAGCTGGCTTCTCTGTCGCTACTTATTTACGGATGCACTATCTGTTCGTTTTTATTTGGCTTAAAAGATCAAAACAACCATGTGTGCACAGTGAACTCACATCTTTCTCCGGAGCGCTGTTTCTCCTACAGCGCTGGTCCGCCTCATGACCACTCGACTCGACGCTCTCTCCCAGGGCTGGCCGGCCTTGCTTCGATCATGATTCTCCCACACACGATGACTGTTGTCCACTGTCGCCCCATTATTGAAAAAGGCTTTTTCCGTTGTTCTTATCTCTCGGCAACCAACCGTTCCCGTTGTTTTTATCTCTTGCAAATCCGGCTGTCATCGGCATCAACTGTAAGATCCTGATCAAACTGGCCAGTATCACGTCCTCGTCTGTTTGGCTCTCCACCCAATTCCTCTGCGTTGTGTCATTTTAATGGTCCTGACGTCTCCGATACTGGCAGATAAGATCCTTATCTCTCCCGTTAGTGCAATCCATAAACCATACTAATTCTCCACCTCCGTAAGAATTCGACACTTCGACACCGTGAAATACCTTATGAGGAAAAGCGTTGTTTTATTGCTATAAACAGAACCTCATAATCAGATGTTATCAAATTGTATCGTCCTTGAATAGTCTATTCTAATGATCTTTCGGTGTGTCCGTCTATCGTCCTTTTGTTATTCAGTCCAATAGTGTTCAGGCCTGGTCTTTAGCCTAACCCTCCTCGCGTTAGCCGGAGCTAATGATGATGTGGCATTCTCCCCCCCCCCCCCTCTCTGTGATGAGAGGAGAGAGTGTCTTCTGTGTGATCTCAGTCCTACTCGCTCTTGGTCAGATTCTAGTCTGCCTTACACCCGGAAACACCGTTCGACTTATAGATGTTCGTCGTCGCAACGATGGCCCCGCCTTCTGGTTGTCATGCGACGTGTTGTCATGACAACTGCGTTAATAACCTTTACACACATTTCATTAAGATGAACCTCTCTCCCTCCTGCTCTGGGAGACACTCGCTCTTATCTCAGATGTTCTTACAAGGAATGTCAACAAACATTCTCTCGCTGGCAGTGTGCCTCACAACAATCACCCTGCTCTACTGAACCACCGTCTCCTGCTTCCACCGTCCGCATGCACTTCGACCTCTCTGACCCGGCACCGTTTTAGCTGTGGTCACTCCCCCCAATCTATACATCACATACATTGAAAAAGCACCCCAAATCCTTCATTACTTACCAATATAACTACCTTAAACCTAACCGTCTTCTTTGAGGCGTGCCGGGCTCAAGGCCACTTTAAACGCTGAACTCCACAACCATAAGGTTTGGAAGCGTACCCTCGACAGAGACTGAAGTCTCCACTCAGGATTACCTCAAAACAAAAAAGGCAAAATAATAAAGTAATGGACTCACTAACACTTTTAAACAAATTAAATAGCACTCAAAAAGTCATACTCACCATGTGCTGCATGTCCACAGAGGAGAGGATTCACCACACTCCCACTTAGGGCCTAATTACTGACCAAGCTGTTCTCCTCCAAACCAATCAAACAAACAAACTAATTACTTATGCATCTCCCACACAATTTACATGTAAAAACAAACATGCAATTACTAACTAGTGAATAAATTCACAATAAAAATGTGGTATGGAATAAACTTTCCGAAGTGTTACTTACCAAGAAAGTCCAAAATCAGATTCCACCACTACAAACTAAACCAAAAGCCAACAAACGACTCACATTCACAATCAAAATGTGGTATGGAATAAACTTTCTGGAGTGTTACTTACCAAGAAAGTCCAAAATCAGATTCCACCACTACAAACTAAACCAAAAGCCAACAAACGACTCAATTAAACCAAAGGTCCACCTAAATGAAACAAGCCTCCATTTTGTCATGAACCAAATTCAACGTACAGACAAAACAAGGGAGACCACACAAGTACTTGAGGATTTTTAAAGAAAAGTAATTTAATTATGCTCTTAAACTATTTACAAACAAAAGGAATTAAAGAATGAATGGATCAGTAATATCAGTAATGTAGTGAGTGCATGAATGAGTCAGTGTGTGGTGCGTGTAAGTGATAGTATGAGAAACAAACAAACCAAATGAAACAAAACAAAATGTCATGACCAGCTTGGAGGAGAGACAGCCAACAATGGAGAAGCCAGTCCCTTTACACCGGTGTGCCTCTTCCTCCTGACACACCTGAATAGGGTGTGTCTGATTGACAGGCTGTGGATGACAGACAGGTTAAATGAGATATTCAGGTATATCCCTGAGTTAACCTGTAGGAGAGGGATGGGGTTGTCACAGTCAAACAAAAATCCCTTGTAAAAAAGATACTGAATGACATTCCAAGTTTAAAATGTCAATATGTTTCTAAGACCCTAAACATGGCAAATCTGTTGCTCAATCAAATAAGCGTTTACTGGTAAAAAGCAATTTGGGGCTCTCAGGTCTGCTTATTTTTACAGAGCTTGTGACAGAAGTGTCCAGGGAGACCTTTCTCTGTGTCTCCCTTTCTCCGTGTCTCAGGAAAGAACCCCAATCAGATGTGGAGCATAAACAGTATTCAATGACTGGGAAATATGTGGATTAAGATAAGTATGAAATACGGTCTGGCCAGAAGGTTAATGTGTGATTGTGCTGTCAACCAGAGAACCTTAGACATCAACATGCTGAGTTTAATGGACTCAACTGAAAGACTGTGTGTGTGTGTGTGTGTGTGTGTGTGTGTGTGTGTGTGTGTGTGTGTGTGTGTGTGTGTGTGTGTTATAGATGGGAGATGTGTGATTGTGCTGTCAGCCAGAGGACGTTTGACTGGATGAGCACATGCTGAGTTTAATTTGTTGAACTGAAAAACTGCATGTTTGTGTTTGTCTGTATGTGTATGAATCCTAGAAAATGGACACCAGAGGCCAGTGAGTCCCTGAGAGCCTGCTATGAGTGTACAGACTGGGATGTATTGCAGGACACAGACGGGAATATGGGGACCTTGGACACTGACAGGAAGGCTGACTGTATCACCAGTTACCTGACCTTCTGCAGGGACATGATTGTACCAGCAAGGACTGTGCGCTGTTTTTCAAACAACAAGCCCTGGATCACCGCTGACCTTAAGAGGCTCGTTAATGAGAAAAAGGCGGCATTCAGGAAGGATGACATAGAGAGGCGCAAGCAGGTGCAACGGGAATTAAAGAGGAGTCTGAAGCAGGCCAAGGAGGACTATAGAAGGAAGGTGGAGAGGAAGTTGCAGCACAACAACACCAGAGAGGTGTGGAGGGGAATGAAAACCATCACCGGCTATAAGCAGGTAAACTGCCAGGCAGAGGGTGATGTGGACAAGGCCAACGAGTTTAATCAATTCTACAACCGGTTTGACACGGCAGCCAGGGCTCGCTCTGCCCCTGTTGACCAGGCCACACCAACACCCTCTCCCACCTCTCCAGCTGCAGCTCCTCCCCCTGCACCATCTCCTCCTCACTGCTGCAACCACAACTCTGCAGTTCCGCTCCCTGGCCCCACCCCCTGTCACCTAGCCCCCCCCAGTGACCTAGTCCCCCCCCCCCTGTCACCTGCCCCCCCCCCCCCCTGTGTCACCCAACCCCCCCCCCCCCTTGTCCCTCACAGTAGATGAGGTGAGGGCGGAACTTAGGAAACTGCATCCAGGAAAGGCGGCTGGCCCGGATGGCGTGTGTTCGAGGCTGCTGAAGCTCTGTGCAGACCAACTGGCTGAGCCGCTCCAGAAGCTCTTCAATATGAGCCTGCGGGACATGAGGGTGCCGGTCCTGTGGAAAACATCATGTCTTGTGCCGGTACCCAAAGCTGGGCGCCCGGCCGAGCTCAACGACTACAGACCGGTGGCCCTCACGTCACACATCATGAAGACACTGGAGAGGCTGCTTCTACACCATCTGAGGCCACAGACTGAACACGCCCTTGACCCCCTGCAGTTTGGGTATCGGGAGAGCATCGGGGTGGACGACGCGGTCCTCTACATGCTACATCGGGCCTACTCCTACCTGGATGAGCCGGGGAGTTATGTGAGGATTATGTTTTTTGATTTTTCGAGCGCTTTTAATACTATTCAACCTCCCATACTAAAAGACAAGCTCAGGAAGATGGGGGTGGATCCCTCCTTCACTTCCTGGATCACAGATTACCTGACAGATCGACCACAGTTTGTCAGAATGGGCAACTGTGTCTCGGAGACAGTGGTCAGCAGCACTGGGGCCCCACAGGGGACTGTTCTCGCTCCGTTCTTGTTCACCCTCTACACGGCAGACTTCAACTACAACTCTGAGTCTTGCCACGTCCAAAAATATTCGGACGACACAGCGATTGTGGCGTGTGTGAGGAAGGGACAGGAGGGAGAGTACAGGGACCAGGTGGGAGCCTTCAGCGACTGGAGCGAACGGAACGGCCTTCTTCTGAACGCAAAAAAGACCAAGGAGATGGTACTGGACTTCCGCAGGTCGAAACCACCTCTGCAACCAGTCAGCATACGGGGAAACAACATTGAGACGGTGCAATCATACAAATATTTAGGAGTGCACCTAGATGATAAGCTGGCCTGGGCTGCTAATGCGGAAGCACTTTACAAGAAAGGACAGAGCAGGCTGTTCTTCCTTAGGAGGCTCAGGTCTTTTAATGTGTGTGGGGAAATGTTGTACATGTTTTATCAGGCAGTGGTGTCAAGTGTGCTCCTCTACGCCGCTGTCTGTTGGGGTGGTAATACCACGGCCAGGGATACCAGACGGCTGGATAAGCTGGTCAAGAAGGCTGGCTCAGTGGTAGGGAGGAGACTGGACCCACTGGGGACCGTGGTGGAGAGCCGCACTCAGAGCAAGCTGCTGGCCATCATGGGCAATATCAACCACCCTCTCCACCACACCCTGGTGGGGCAGAGCAGCAGTCGCAGCGGACGGCTCATCTCCCTGCACTCACGGACTGAGCGGCACAGGAGGTCCTTTGTCCCCACAGCCATCAGACTGTACAACAGCGTATTATAGTTACACCTGTTTTTACACCTGTTTTTACACCTGTTTTTATACACCTGCTTTTATCTAATCACGCTCCTATTTTAATTTTAATATTGATGGGTATGATTTGATTGAATTTTATCATGTACTTATTTTAATTCATGATACAGACATAATGTGTAACTACTGTTTGGGAATGGTCAAATGTCTGTATGCTATGTGAGCTGCGAGATACCCTGAATTTCCCCAAGGGGATTAATAAAGTATCTATCTATCTATCTATCTATCTATTATGTTGTGATGATGTGATAATCGGACATAAAACGTACAAACTATCTTGAGAGTTTGGCTGCATTGGCTCCCAGAGAAACTCCACCTTGTGGCGGAGAGCAGACCTCTTGAACTGCAGACACTATTTCCTTAACACTGGGAACACATGATATTACTGTTCCACAGTGACTTGTTTACAAGATCTGGTAAAACACCATATTATTACATTTGTGTTGATATATTTGTCATATATCAACTAAATGAAACTGACGGAGGACAAATTATAAACATTTTAAATGTGTGGATGCATGCATGTACACAGTTGCAGCTATAGTGGATTTGCATTGTGGATTTGTTTGTGTAATAATCACTTTCGAAATAATCTGGTTTACAGTTTCTTCTTGTTTGCCCTTGCCAATGTCTTCTTGTTTGAGTTCATGCATTACTAATAAAACAAAAGAGAGGCCTGGTCCTTTTGAAGCAGGCTGCTGTTGTTCAGCCTCTGAGACAACAGAGATGAGAGGCTACTGACACAAGAATTAGACACACAGGCTGCGTTTACATGGACAGTTTATTCCCCTTTTCATTCGGAATTAACGTTAAATCCTATTTAAAGTTATCATGTAAACATCTGAAAATACTTAATTCCGAATGAAAATGGCCATTCCGAAATAAAATCCATTCCGATGTAAGTGGCCGGTTTATTCCGTTTATCATTCCGAATTAAAGCTTTTTCTGTCCATGTAAACGCTTTTTCGGAATTAGTTCCCCCCGGTCTTTCTGCGCATGATCGCGCATAGGCTACAGTACACATAGATGATCGCGAACAGGGGCACATATTGTTCCATAGCATACGCCTTCAGTTGATCATGACAAATCCTCTCTTACCTTGACGATTAAAAAGCCTCCATAATTTAGTAAATAAAGCTGTAGCCAGCCAGCTAGTATTGATGCTATACAAAATGCTATCCACAAAATAGCTACAGAGCTAACCAACTAAATATAATGGTATCCTGAGGTAACGTTAGATACAGCGTTTGCTAGTCGAAATGACTGGACACACACAGGGACAAGTTAAACATCAATCAATTAATTTATTCCAACAGGTAGTTTGAGCTGCATGTGAGCCGCGGTCTTTCTCTCCTCTCCTTTGGAAACTAATGATGATACGTAACGTTAGCTAGAAAAAGCACAGAACCGGCCGGCAAAAGTCAAGCTGCTAGCAACAGACACTATAATACTTCCGTCGGGGGATTTCAAAATAAAAGAGCGACGTCTAAAAGCACCGTAAATAGGTTTATTTTGTACATTATCTAACGTTAACACGAACCTAAACTAACTTTAGATTAGTTTAGGTTCGTGTAACGGTAGATATTGTAAAGAATAAACGTATTTACGGTGCTTTTAGACGTCGCTTTTATTTTGAAACCCCCCGCCCGGAAGTAAAAATTATGCTTATTTGTCTGCTTGTTATCAATGGGTTGCTATATACGGGGTACAATGTTACATAGGCTGTGCGTCGATGTTGCAGAAGCATAAAGGCCTGCAACACCTTTGCTTTGTCGATGTTGTGGTGCAGTTGCTTTGAAGTTGCTGTAGCATTTAGAGGCCTTTAACGTTAGCAGAATAGACACACCGAGAGTCTGGTTAATGTTGTTTGGTACGCTAGCACAGTAGCTGAGAATACCGGTCGCAGCTGGTTTGTTTACTTCTGGTAAACGTAATGACGTTAACATCCTGTTTACGTTTACCCAATCAGAAGCCTTCCCAACCCCAAACCTTACGATGACTCGAAAACTCCCGATTAGACAGTGACTTTCATGTAAACACCTTGTCGGAATTAAGATTTGACATGTAAACTCGCATGATTTTTTTTTACATCCGAATGATTTAATTCCGAAGTTATAATTCGGAATTAAAAGTCACCATGTAACCGCAGCCACAGTTACCTTTCATCTCCAACTTGAAATAGGCTGAAAATATTTAACTGACGGGAACATCAACAGGTAGATGAAGGCACTAAAACTGCCAGGGTTATGAGTTCCATTCCCTGTGTAGCTCCACAGGTAGAGCAAGGCACTAACACTGTGTTAGATGTTTCTGTAATCAGCCAGTATCACCTCGTCATCTGTGTTCGTGAAGTTTCTGCGTTGTGTTTATTTCTCTCTCTGAAGTCGACCTTCTCATACTGGCTGTACAACTTTGTCATCCCCCTTAACACTTTGAGTGCCAGCCACGGCATAATTCGTTATTTCATGCCAACCGTTGAGTGCCAGAAATTAGCGATTTCCATTAATATTTCATCAATCTAGCCTCACTGGCACTCTCTCTGAGCTCGAATTGGGAAAATACCGCCCCCTATCGTCTCTCCGGATGGTACTGCACCCCATTGGATTGGACTGAATGAAACGCATGGGAAAAAAATAGTCCGGATTCCACATTTTACTTGTCAGGCATGTAATCCGAGCCTATTGCAGTCATCGCCCACCATCAGAACAGCGTGGAATATGTCTTTCGACCACCCAGCGTTGGATCAATAAACGCGATCGATATTTGGAATGGCGATCAGGAATTGGAATAATCTTTTTGGAGAACATCTGATCTGAGGTAAGGAATCTATTTTACCAGTCTTGGGATAATCAGAGCTGTTTTCACCTATCAACGTGTCCCGTATGTGTGTGTGTGTGCGATCAGGAAATAAGATAATCGATTTTTCAGCCCGCTTCTATAGCGTGCATAAGTACACATATACTATCGATAATCTAGCGTTTATTTGAAAACGATTCATAAATAGGCAGAAAAATGACAACGTGTTTTGTGTATTCCAGTAGAGGGCGATTCATGTGGAATATCCGTTTCGACAATGTTGACTGCAAACAAGTTATTGATAAGCGACGGTCGTATTGGACACATAGCCATAATTTAAGATATAGTTTATGCGTTCACAAATGTGAGCGCTCTGTCATTGAATAGAGCGTTGGCACTCAACGGGGTATATAGGACTGGCACGGCTGGCACGGAAAGTGTTAATGCAATCCGTAATCATGAGAATTCGACATTGGCAGACGTGGTACCTTTCTTGGAAAAACGTAGTTTATTCCATAAACAAAGCCTCTGTACCAGATGGAAAACAGTTCTGTATTGTCCTTGAAAAGCCTTAGAAGGAACTAAATTCATTATTCTAATGATCTCTCTCCTGTCACCCCACTCGGTGGTCGTGCGGCATTGTCCTTGAAAAGCCTTAGAAGGAACTAAATTCATTATTCTAATGATCTCTCTCCTGTCACCCCGCTCAATGGTCGTGCGGCCTAGCTGTCCAAAGGCTTTTCCTTTTTCTTTTAACTTTTTCTCCCCATTTTCTATTTTTCTCCCATCCCAATTTCGTATTATCCAATTCTTCCCTCCCCTGTCTTGAACGTTGCTAGACTATGCCTCCCACTGGTCGGTCGTAGTGAGGACAGAAGCCTTGCATGACGTGTCCCTTCCGGTACACGAGGAGGCAGCCTGTCACATCTTTTCACCACAGCAGCTCGGACTCTGTGGCGAGGAGTAACGCGTGGGAGGCTGACGCTGCCCCCGCTACTTCCTGTTTCCACCGCACCGGCGTCACCAAACCGACCTGTAGGAGTCGCTGTCCACAACGTCCAATCCCCACCCACCGGCTTTCCCACGCTCTAACACTTGCCAATTGTGTTAGTATGAAAGACCGGTCAGCCGGTAGCAACGCCGAGAGCTGGGCTCGAACCCAGCGTCTCCTGCGTTAGTGGCGAGCGCCTTGCCCACTGCGCCAATCAGCCGCCCTACAAAGGCCTTTCCTGTCAGCCGAAGCCAGTGATGTCGTGGCACTCCACCCCGAGAGGGGGGGGATCGTTTCAAAGTCTCTGTCAACGAGTCTGCTTCGTGTCTTAAAACTAACTTATCCCGGAAGAAACTCACATCATAACGTCTTCCCCCTAGCAACGGGGGCCCGCCCTCTTTTCTCGTTCCTACGTGACATGCAGTCTTTGACAACGGCTCTTTGACCCAAATCACTATAGCAACGGCGATGTCGATATTACCGCCCCTCTTACCACTTTCTCCAGATCGAGTAACCTTGATGCTGTGGCTATCAGCTGTTGATGTTAACAGCACAGCCCAAATCCCCATCTGCTGATATTAGTCTGCTGCTAACACACACACTCTCCATACTGTCCTCTTAAAACTAATATCTATATAGGTTATAAACCAAATGCAAATCATCGATTTCCTTCAACTGCCAGGGTTATGGGTTACATTCCCCTCTTTTCGAACATTTTCGAACATCACAATGCCTCTTTGAGGCATGACTATAAATGTAAAACATCATTTTTAATGATACAAATAGTCGTATTTATTATTATTATAATTATTTAAATCCGAGGATGTCTGTAGAATCGATGTGAACACAATCAAAAAGCTTGTAAGTGAATTTACAAGCTTGTAACCTTTCTCGTAAATCAGTTTGTGAATGAGGACCATTGTCTCTATTGACCTGTCAGACCACCTTCCTGACAAAAGAAGCCACCCAACTCCTCGTCCAATCAACAGTCATCTCCCGCCTCGACTACTGCAACGCACTGCTAGCTGGCCTCCCGGCCACTGCCACCAAGCCTCTTCAACTCATTCAAAATGCAGCGGCCCGCCTGATCTCAAACCTACCGAAGTCAGCCCATGTCACCCCACTTCTTAGGGACCTGCACTGGCTCCCCATTGCTGCACGTATCCGCTTCAAGGCCCTCGACCTAGCATACCGTGCGGCAAAGGGAACCGCTCCCGCCTACCTCCGGTCAATGGTCTCTAACTACACACCCTCAAGACCCCTACGCTCTGCGTCTTCTGGCCGCCTCAGATCTACTCCTATCCAAGCTCTCGGAGGGTCATCAAAGAGAAGCCGCCTATTCTCAGTCCTTGCCCCACAATGGTGGAATGAACTACCCATCCCAGTTAGGACAGCCGAATCCCGTCCAATCTTTCGCCGTCGACTAAAGACTCACTTCTTCAACCATTATCTGAAATGATAAATAAAAAAAATAAAAAAAAAAAATCTAACCCCGACTAACCTTAATGTCATGCACTTGTCCTAATAAACTAACCTACACTGTAACACGCAACACTTTGATGAACATTGTTACTCAGCTGATAGAGTTATACCCTTCTTGCTGTCTTGTCGCACAGAACTTGTAAGTCGCTTTGGATAAAAGCGTCAGCTAAATGACTAAATGTAAATGTAAATGTATATATACTTCACACCGTCTGTGTTCCCTTGGACATCTAGTTCAAGTTCAAGTTCTTTAATAGTTGTCATACAGAAGTACAGAATACTTTCATACAAAATGCTTCTTACTGTTACGCTCCAGAGACTGTGCTAGACAAGATAGTATCAAATAACATAATAACATAATATAGCATGAATTTAGAAGAAGAAAATGAGGTCACAGTGTTCGGTATAGACATATGTACAATGTTCTGAGTTACCATATAATATACAATACACAATACTATGCAGTGTACTAATGTACAGTACTATCTAGTGCAAAGCAGAAATGGGATGAGGTACAATTTTAGGTACAATTTACAGTAAGGTGTACGAGTTGTAGTGCAATCCTTCATCCATAAATATAAAGTGTGGGGAGTGGGTGCTACAGTGTGTTTGTTTAAAGTGGGTGTGTGCTATAAGTGTGTGGAGTGGGTGCTACAGTGTGTTTGTTTAAAGTGAGTGTGTGCGTGTGGATGTGTGTGCTATGTGCGTTTGGTGGTTGTTGTGTAGTGTTCATTCATTGTTCGTTTAGCAGCCTGATGGCCTGGGGATAGAAGCTTCTTCTGAGTCTTTCTGTGCTCGCCTTGAGACTCCTGTATCGCTTGCCTGACCGCAGCAGTTCAAAGAGGCAGTTGTTCGGGTGACTGGAGTCTTTAATGATTCTCTTAGCCTTGCCCTTGCAACGCTTGTAGTAAATGTTCTGGAGGGTGGGGAGCCCCCCTCCAATTGTGCGTTCGGCTGAACGTGTCACTCTTTGTAGTCTGCTTTGGTCTTGTGCAGTGCTATTCCCAAACCAGGAGGTGATGTTGCCGGTCAAGATGCTCTCTATTGTACATGAGTAGAAGTTCTTAAGGATCTTCTGGCTGACTTGGAACTTCCTTAGGCGCCTGAGGAAGTAGAGGCGTTGTCGTGCCTTCTTCACAACACTGTTAATGTGTGTGGTCCATGTCAAGTCCTCGGATATGTAGGCTCCGAGGTACTTAAAGCTGTTGACTCTCTCAACCGGTGCCCCGTCTAGATGAGAAGATTATTTATGAATTTGGCAGATGTTTGGCTGTAATATGCAATACATATTTCTACCATAACACCCCCCATCCAAGCCCATTGTATAGAACATGAAGGTCTGTTACTGTTGTCCTTGTTTTCAGTAACAGATTACAGTTACTACTGTTTTGTAATTAGATTACTGTACTCCCATTACACATAATCCATTATCTCCCCATATAGGCCATAAGGTGAACCCCGTTTTAGTTTCATCCCGTTCCCACCATGGGGAACTACGAATTTGTCACTCTGGGTGAAAGATCTATTGGTGTAGATTTAAGAATAAATAGTTCTCCATCTACAATCCTGCCGGTTTTTCACAATTATACTTTTAAAGTCGGGACTAGATCTTTCCTCGTGAACGGATACTTTGATCATCGCATAGTTATATTTGATGTAAGTGGTGCGAGTTCTGTCACGTGTCTTGCGCTCGACCAATAGCAGCCGCTTTGTTGCCAGGTTACGGACAACAACAAATTTGTGTAAACAGTCTAGCATGGAATCGACAAGTACAGAAGAGGACGAAAATGGACAAAAACCACCTTTTAAAGTTTGCAAAAAGGTTTTTAAACAATGTTATATGCATCTCACGTCTGTTCAGAAAATACTTTACACAGATACAGTGGGATACATATAGAAACTGCATCGAACGGTAGCTTAACTTGCCAGGCGAGAATCGTACCATTATGGAGACAATTATTTAGAGATCGAGTTTGCCAATGTTCCTGGAGATGCTGGTTTTCACGCTACTTGCTATAGGCGTTTTATCGTCAAACGCTTGGATACAGCTGAGAAACAGGCCACAACGTGTTCTGCAGCTCAAGATGTGAATGTAGGGTCTGAGCTCACAGAACATGGTTCTACAAGTGAAAGTTCTCTGAAAAAACGTCAATCCTGGACAGGCCTACCAGCAGTTTTGACGTGTTGTTCTGTTTCTTTGTCTGTTGGTTGTTTATATTTTCTGTTTATTTTATACTTTAGGAGCACTTTCTTTTCTTTTTTAGCTATGCGACTCACTGAAGCACTTTGGTTGACAAGTGTCATGTTTAAATGTGCTATACAAATAAATTTGATTGATTGATTGTTGCCTGGGAAGTGTGGTGGTGGATGAGGGGTTGGGTGGTGGATGAGGGTGTGGACTGGGGTTGGGATGTATAGGGTGAGGGGATTAGGGTTATACAGTAGGTATAGGCCTAGTGTGATTTGTTTGTATTTTTGTACCTGAATTCTATTTTGTTTTTAACACATTGGGGACGAACCACGAATAAATACGTGCTTCGAATCCATGCGTTGTGGACAGAATCACGTATAAATCCGTGGCAAGTTGTTATTGCTTTTATTCCATTTTAACCCATTCTTTGCCGGAGCTTATATCCATCCTTGTAGCCTCTCTGCCAGCTCTATTTGTCTATGGAGATGTTCACCTTCTTTGCATGGCTATAACTTTTTAAATTGTATTGCTAAATTGACATTACTATGGCCCATTCAACATCAATTATCTATCGTTCAGGATGTAGGAACGTTTTACTTTTTCATTCACACATTCATACAATAATACGGTCTAGAGTATAAATATGTTTTTATCGTTTTCTGCAGTATTTCATAGAACGTGAGATATAGCCATAAATGCATATATTAGATCATCAAATGCAGTTTGATACCGATCGACGGCAGATTAAAAATGTCAACTGTACATGATCCTAGACGTGTTGACTGATCATCTGCGGTTGACCGGAGGGGGGGGGGGGCGGGTCGTTTATAATTCCGTGGCCGACGTTAAATCATTTATGTAGTATGGGTGATAGATCAGAGCAGTTTGTATCGAAAATGGTAAAGAAAAACGCTCTGAAACTCACCCCAGTCTCCTCTTACCGTTGCGTGATGAGCGTGGAGCAAAAAGATCGCTATTATGGGATGTTGATCTAGGTGATCCAGTTCCGGTTTGTATAATACTAATATACGTCCAATCATGTTGTTTATTGAGTTATGGCAACGGATCGATATGCACGGTGTCTGGATAGCACTATATGTTAATGACATGGTGTCTGCAGTATCCTACTGTATGCTGACGACTCAGCACTTCTGGTGTCTGGAGACGACACGGCAGAAATACAAGCCGGTCTCAGTAGGGAGCTGGAAAGCCTTCACAAATGGTTAGTTGACAACAGATTATCTATTCACCTTGGAAAAACGGAGTCAATTCTATTCAGCTCAAAACATAAATTAAAGGAATGTTCCCGACTTGAGATAAGCTGTAATGGCTTCAGTGTCGAGTCTAGAGACTGTTAAATACCTAGGTGCAGACCTCGACCAAACACTCTCAGGGAAAACAATGGCCCTGAAGGTGATCAAAAAAGTTAACACAAGGGTGAAATTTTTGCACAGAAAAAAGAGGTTCTTATCACTGGAAACTATGAAACTGCTTGCCAACTGCATGATCCTCAGCCAATATGACTATGCAAGTACGTACTGGTATAGTGGTGTTACAGTGGAAAGTAAACACAGGCTACAAACCAGCCAAAATAAGACCATACGATTGGTCCTAAATCTGCCACCTCGAACCCATATTGAGCCATGTCACTTCAATGAGGTGGGATGGCTCCCTGTGGAGCAGAGGGTCTCCTTTCTGAAACTGGGACATATGTATAAAATGTTAAATGGATCTGCCCCCAGATATTTATGCTCTCGTATTGTCCTGCGTGGCCAGGTCCACGGACGACAGTTACGGTCTGGACAGCTCTCAGTTTATGAGCCTAGAAAGGGTTCCTATTCACAGAATGGCTTTCTGTCTTGATAGGTTTTTCAGTTCATTGATGACGAATATCCTCTATATATCTAAAGGCCTTAATGAAGAATATGCCTAGAAGTCTGTGTCTCTCCTCCCCCTGCATCATGTAGCAGAACATGCAAAATCCTAGTTCCCTTGGCAGTTAGACATGCAAAATCATGTCCCTCCCTTTCAACACACACACACACACACACACACACACACACACACACACACACACACACACACACACAAGCACACACCACACAAACACCCATACATACACACACACAGAGACATACACACACCCCCCTCCCCTTTTCTCAAGAGTGTATAAAATGTTCTGTTCTCCTGCTCTCTTTTGTCTACTGGTGATGTGCCCGCGCGGGGTGACTGTCTGTCTTCTTCTCTAATGAATAAAAGCTCCGTTTAAGAAATACTCTGTCTCCGCTTCGTCTTTCGGCCGACTGGCCCACTGGCAAATCAATTAAGAATTCACGAGGGATAGGAAATCCCTAACAGTCTACAGCCTGCCGGCTGTGGAACTCTCTGCCCAGGGCCATCCAAAACTCCCCCACTATTGCTGTCTTCAAGAGGGGTGTGAAGCGACATCTGCAACAATAGGTTGCAGAGGGTGCTTGGCCACCACTCTTGAAGAACAGGAACATGACATGCTGTAATGAGGCTCTTAGAAAATTGTGTTGTCTATTTTATCTACTTGTTGTATCTATTTTATCTTAACTCTTTCTTTGTGATTTATTGTATTTTTCTTGGGAACATGTTGGAAACAAGTCGACAGACTTTCACATGTTATCCTTGTATCCCTTGTTTTTATACTATTGTATAAATTGTATGTACTAAATAAAAATCAAATCAATCAAATCAGTGGCCGGACAGAATAGGGGACGGACTAAGCACTTCCGGCCACTTCCGGTTTTGGCAACTCGCCGATCGGCCACCAGGTGGCGGTATTGAAGCGTTCCAGAGTTGAGCGGAGTCCTACAACACCAGCAAAGACTCCGTGGGTGAAATGTGAATACCATGACGAAAATATGAAATATTGATCTCAAAGACGGCGTAACCCGTCATTGGCAGATTACGCATGGCGAGGAATGAACACATCATCGGCGGAGAAAGGGTTAATACCTTGTTCAAGGTCGCCGATCTGCACTGCAGATTTTCAATACTCTATGAATTCTACAATATGCAATACCGGCCAGATCCTCTTAGGGGCGCTATCGCGCTACTGCAATGTGCCCTGTGGGCGAACGGATCACTTTATTTTTTTCTTTCAATGGAGATTTTTAGTAGCCGGATTCTGAATCAGCATCCTGTACCTTGGATTACGTTTCAAATCGCAGATTTCACCATGCAATAAGGGGATTTATCATCAGCCAATGCGTAAATTACAGCCCGATCAGAGCTGCTATGATACGATACGATCAGCGTATGTGGCTAGTTAGACGAACACTGTTATTGGTAATCAATAATAATAAACGACGTCCCCGTCCCCCCTTTCATGCATACATGCTTTGGGAGAGTCCCGATCATATGCAGTTTTAGTTATTTCTGTAGCATCTGTAAAACGGAAATGCCATTGGATATAACGTTAGCAGCTATTAGCCATTTATCTAGCTTTCCAGAAAATATACTAGCCCAAATCCGCTATAAAACTTATATTCACGGCGCTATAAAATGACAACCTATTGATGCATTTTTTTTTCTTTAAGCCATTTTGAAGGGACGGTTTATGAACTCAATTGACAATGAGAATGGACAGATAGCAATACTATAAAGTATAGATTTAGCTCTACAAAAAGCCACAGGTTTGTTTACAAAAGCTGGTCCTCAACTATTATATTAGACGGGCCCCAGTGGTCGCGAAAGTGTTGAATGGAAAATAAAAAAGTTAATGAGTAACTTATTGATTTGTAATTTTTTTGACATTATTGACATTATTCTAAATTAACTAAAATCTAAAATCACTCTAGATGGCCAGCATTTCTAAACGGACTTGCATAGTCCGTGGGGCTGTTTGTAGAGCTAAATCTATACTTTATAGTATTGCTATCTGTCCATTCTCATTGTCAATTGACACCATAAACCATCCCTTCAAAATGGCTTAAAGAAATAATTTTGTCATCAATACGTTCTCATTTTATAGCGTCTTAAGGATTTCCCAGTTAACGATCTGGTAGATCGATATGTCCATTGGCTGATGATATATTCCTTTACTGCACACTGAAATCCGCGTCCCAAAACGTATTCCAAGCTACAGGCATCGCTTCATGTTAGCAGAAAACTACATTGGAAATCCAGAAAAAGACAACTTCTGCCACAGGGAACACTGCATTATCGAGATAGCGCCCCTAAGAGGATCTAGCCGGTAATGCACTTTTTCGAATTCAAAGAGTAGGGTACTTCTGCAGTGCTGCTCGGTGACATCGAGTAGGTTATTACAATGGAATAAAAGCCAAAACAACCTTGGTTGGTCCTCAACCGTTGGATTCGAAACACAGACTTATCCGTGGTCGGGCGCCATTGTGTTAAGGGGATGTTGTAATGTTTTGATTGATTAACCATCTTGATCAAAAGTGTGTGGGTCTATTATTTTTCTCATTATACTATCCACTGAACTGTTTTATGTGTACAACCTCAATCTTTAGAAAATTGTACCAGCATCTTTAATATTGCAGGTTGGGAATCACAAGGTAAAGGTTTTTGTTACAAATTTGCTGCATATCATGGTATAAATTCACATTCAAGTATACAGTACTAATGCACCAATATTTGACTCAGATGTTTAGGTACATGTTGTCGTGGATTTCGACTGGTCATAGAATGCTTAAGGCATACAGAATAGACACAAGATAGGCCTGATGAGCGTGTGTAAATGTCAGACCACAACAGGTTCTCGCCCCGCATTAAAGCAAACAGTAACATGGTCAGACAAGAATCAAGTAATCAAATGAAGCAAGGAGATAAGGCTCTGAATACTTACGTTGGTTTATTTGAACAAAAAAAGGTTTACATCCATGGAGGACTCTCAGTTTTGCAGAGTGTAATCAAGGTACATGAACACAGGTTTGCCAGAGCGAAAGCAAAGACAAAAGCTAAGTGTATTAGTTTATAAACACACGGAATAGAGATGTATCATTGGTTCGTTTAGTTTTTGGGAGGATCGTTCTGATTGGGTCAAGTTTTATATGGGCATCCGGAAGACGGATGACAGGTTTCTGAAGTGACATGAATTGTGAAACTGTCCCAGGAACATGCTGACCTTGGATGTTGCAACCTTGCAGGATTTTCTGAGTATAATGAATGGCCGCAGTGTTTTCTATCAAGAGTCTTGTAGCAAGCATAAGCATGACTTCATGGGGAGAACTTATGAAATTACACTCACAATGTGTAAATGTAAATTTCAGAGAGATTTTGTCTTCCCAACAAATCTTAAATTTTTAGTTTTTTTGTAATTTCCATATACATTTATGCAGGGCCGCCTGGGAGAAATGCGAGGCCCTGTGCAAGGTAAAAAAGGTAAAAAAAATATATATATACATATAAATATTTTTTGTTTCATACAGTCAACATATTCTTAAATAATAGCACTGCCCGAGGCTGGGCATGATACAGTCAACATATAGCAAGAGAGAGAGCGAGAGAGAGCTCCCGTTCTACAGTCAATATACAGTGTACAGAGAGAGAGAGAGAGAGAGAGAGAGAGAGACTCATTGGAAAGAAATTGAAATGCTATTTGGCCCTAAACAGAGAGTACACAGTGGCAGAATACCTGAGCACTGTGACTGAAGATCCTTGACTAGGTACAGACTCAGCGAGCACAACCTAGCCATCGAGAAAGGCCGCCATAGGCAGACTATGTGTGTTAGAAAGAGAGAGAGAGAGCATGTGTGTTTGTGTGTTAGAGAGAGAGAGCATGTCTGTGTGTCATGTGTGTGTGTGTTAGAGAGAGAGCATGTATGAGAGAGATAAGCAAAGATGAGCCCCTAAAGGATATTCAACTTTTAATGGAAGAACAAAACAGAAGCAAAAGATAACTTCACAAAGGCAACATGAATATACATAGATCCAAAAGGACAAAGATCAACACTTAAATCCAAAGAGAAGAGGGTCTATACCAGAGAAAACAAAGCAGCAAGGAGCCAATGGCCGACATCAGCTAAATAGGCTAGCCAGGTACTGACACCAGGCCACACACAGCTTTGGCCAACGCTACCCAAGCTACACAAACGACCAAGACAATTCACACACAGCACATGTCGTATCTCCAAATGTTGTGAAGTAACATATGTTTTGCCTGGAAAAAAACATCGTTATTAACAAAACATTTGGGAGGGGAAGGAAGAGTGGGGTAATGTCATGACATCTTACCTGCACCAAGGAACGCAGGGCGAAAGGCCGCAACACAGGTCTCCACGTTGACGAAAGGCCTCTCGCTGGCGGGACAAAAAGAAGCTATGGCCGGAGCCTTGTCATGGTGCAGGCCCGACTACATCTTCTGTCAAAGATGATGTCGTAGTCAGAGAGTGCCAGGGCCCGCTATTCTCACGGCTAATGTCAATGGTCGTAGCACAAGCTAACAGCTAACTCTAGGCTAACTGATAGCATCAAGCTAACGTTCCCAGGCGAGCGAAAACGAGCAGCTAACGTCGTAGCTAAACAGCTAACTGGCTAATAGTTAGCTCAACCCGGCTATCGCTAACCACTAGCTAACGCAGAAGCAAGCTATGCGGCTACCACTGAAAAACTGTACAACGTGAGAAAAGCAATACAGGCCAACACTTCAGACAGCCGCTGTGTTTTCCTCTTCTCATACGAAGAGAGAAGGGAAAAAGAAGGCAATACACGTCCCACTACAGAGTGGTGTTTACCATAGCGGTGCAGGCAACAAGTCCCTCACGGACTATAGCCGACTTGAGCATGGAGATATTCTCATAATGAAACACCAAGCTCACCTCCCTCGCACCAGGTGCTGACACCAGGCCACACACCTTTAGCTACTAGTACTACAGCAGCTAGAGAGAGATATCCACGGCGGGAATAGAATAGAGTGCATTAAAAACTCACCAAACGTCCAAGAGGATGGAGACAACCGCGTGGAGTTGACGAAGTTCATCTGCCAAACGACCGTCCTCTTCATCTTGGCATAACAATGCTGCACGAGGGGAGCTCCCGTAGCTCACCGCGTACCTCGGCGCTATTTCTGCGTCGGGGACAACCGTGCTCGTCACGGATCTGGGGTACATGAGTTCGATTCCCGGACCCGCCGTATTTTCTCAGAGTGTCTTCCCCTACTCTACATCCCATTCAACCTGTTTCTGTCGGTCATGCTTGACCAGAAAAAGCGATAAACGCTAAAAAATAAAGTTTAAAAAAAAAACAATGCTGCACGCGCTGTCTCTAGGTTAGCTAACGCTAGTTAGCCTTTAGCTAAGCTAGCTACTAGCCGACATCATCATGGCTATATCCCGACTGAACCACACGTTAGCACTCAATATTATAACGTAGCTAAAGCTAACTAGCTGTCCCTGTCTTTAGCCGGGATGGCTAGCCTGACTGAACTGTCTAACATGCAACAACTTTCATCTTCAGTCCATCTGCCGAACGATGTCCTCTTCATCTTGGCTGGCATAACCTCCAATGCTGCACTCGCGAAATAGTCAGACTCTACCTCCCCTCATTGAAACCAATTCTGCTGCAGAGCCTCAGAGCTGCCTCCAATAGTGTATCTGCAGAGCCAATAGTGTATCTGCAGAGCCGCAGAGCCAGGAACAAGTCAGACACATTCTACAAACGTGTCTAATGTGAAATATATAAGCATATAAGCAAAACTAGATTTTAGGTCTGTGATGAAAAAGGGCCTCGCGGGAAGGGGGACCTCGCAAAAAAAATAAAAAATAAATAAAAAAATAAATAAATAAAAGATATTTCTTTTTAATTTTTTTTGTGCTTGGCCCCCCTTCCCGCGAGGCCCTGTGCGACCGCACTGCTCGCACACCCCCTGAGGCGGCCCTGCAGGAATGTTGTCACCTGGTGGTTGGTATTTGCATTTGGTTGTCACGCCCACATTCCTGTTGTGTCACTGATTGGTACTCTCCTCCACTGGTTGCTGTCACTGCTAATTGATTGGAATGTTGGGTTTGTGACTACTTCTTCATTCTCTGTTCCCTTGTCTTGTTGTCGAGGCTTCAGATATCCGTTTGTGTGGGAAGGTGCTGGTCAGAGGTTGCTGAGCCACTCGCTGTGCACTTACAGTATGTTACTTTTGCTCTGTTGACGCCCGGCGTCTTTCATGGATTATCGCTGCTCTGTGTTTTAATAAAGACACATCCTTAGAAAGAGCTACCTATCTCCGTCTCTCCTTGTCTCCTCCACCATTGGACTCACTACCACTCACCCCCATACGTAATACATTTATGGCCCCTGACAAAAATCAGCAGGATATCTTGCCGAGAACTTTTAACCCAATGTCCATGATGTATTGTCTATGGAAAAATGCATTCAGAATGTAGTTCCCAGACGTGGGAACGGAAAAAAAAATCTAGACACTTTTCAGGGTTCACTTTATGGCCTAATATAGAGCATGAGTAGAGGGTCATATGTCATAACGTCATTGACACGTCAAACTTCAGGCTACCATTTCATTTCACAGGGCTATTTTCACAACCTGTCACATTAACTGAAATTACCATTATTATCAATTTCATCCAGCAAACTCTTGTCAGGGACATGAGGCCGATGACAGGTTTCATTACAATGGTCCCTGTCATTCTCTGCTTTAAAAAGGCCTGTCACTGCATCTGAAAGGACCCTCCTACTCTCTCTCCCACTGGAACCATCCAGAATGAGAGTCATCTTTATGTTAACTGGCCTGGGACTGACATCATGTAGGGTGAGATGAATATTGATTGATTGATTGAAAACTTTATTAACAGATTGCAGAATGGGTACAATACAGTACGGCTCAATACAATTGTTAAGGGGATGCAGACCAGAGAAAGACGTTCGACTTGTTTACATCAGGGTCCCCCATTTTCAATTCATCATAACATTTATTACATACAGATATACAGTACTGTTACAGCCAGACATTTATGACATACAAGATATACAGTACTGTTTAACACTAGAACAGCCATGGAGAAAATGTCACTGATTCCCACCGGAACGGGTCAGATGACCCGACAGCTTATATGAGAAAAAGAAACAGTGTAAACTATATAATTACCTCTTAATTAGGGATGGGTATCGTTAGGATTTTATCGATACTACTACTCTTATCGATACTGCTTAACGGTTCGGTACTTTATCGATACTCTTATCGGTTCTTTTAGATTATTATTTAAATATATTTAAATAATTTTTTTTTTTACAATTTATTATTTGAACGGCTTAAGGCTATATCTGTACTTGATATTTGTTTGTTGTGTTGCATATTTGAAATAAACTTCAATCAAATCAAACCCCCCCTCTTAAAAAACAAAAACCTGTGTTTAACCTGGCCATCTATAAAACATCATGCTAAAACTGTGAAACAAATGTCCTACTCCCCTAAAGAAAGAAATACATAGCAAACATGACTCAGTTATGCAATAGTGCTGCTGCTTTTTATTTTGTTAAAATCTTTTAGTTAATAAGACAAAAAAATTACCAACGATTTCAATAAATATAAAGTTATTATTATTATTATGACGGCTTCCTGTCCTCGCCGGAAGTGCGTCGGATACCTACCTTAACGTTCAATTTTCAACAACAGAACAGATTGCTGTTAATTAAACACGTCATGGAAACGGGAGTAACGTTAACGCTATGTCGAGTTCATACGTGTAGTGTAGTATGAATGATGAACTCAGCATAACGTTAACGTTAGTCAGTTTCAGTGTTGCTGGATGGTACACTCTATTAGCTCCGTAGCCAATGTAGCTAGCCACGTTAACGTTACATTTAACAACAGAACAGATTGCTGCTAATTAAACACTTCATGGAAACGGAGTAACGTTAACGCTATGTCGAGTTCATACGTGTAGTGTAGTATGAATGATGAACTCGGCATAACGTTAACGTTAGTCAGTTTCAGTGTTACTGGATGGTACACTCTATTAGCTCCGTAGCTAACGTAGCTAGCCACGGACAGGCACCTCCCTACCCGTGTATGTGTGAGTGTGAGCAGCTCGCGACAAGTGTGTGTAATGGCTTGCTGCCTCGCTTCTCATGCAGACAGAGAGAGGAGAGATAGTTCGCAACGTTTAAATTCCTCGAAAAAAAAACTCATAATAATAATAATTTCTCGAGTATCGATAGCAGTACCGATAACGTCGGAGCTTATTAATACTCAGTTTTTTTCTAATTTAGTACCGGTTCCCGTTTAGAACCGGGGTCCGGGGGGCAACCCTACTCTTAATATAAAAAATATGAGGTTTACCACATGTTTGAGTGACAACATTTTTTTTTAATTAAAAAGAAATAATAAATAAAAATATTATATTTTTTCTTTTTTGGATGGAAGAGCCACACATTGGTGGGCAAAGAGCCACATGCGGCTCGCGAGCCACGGGTTGGCCACCCCTGCGCTAGACGCTCGCAAAGTGCTGTGACTTTCCACATATATATATTCCATATATATGTGGAATAACGTTCTAATTACATTTTCCTGAAGTCATTTTGAAATTTCAGAAACCGTGCCAGATAAAACGGGTACTTTTAGGAAAAGTCATTGAGTGACAGAGCTGGAGCTCGACCGAGTGACAAGGATACATAAATTTTTTCGATCAAATCTAACAAGGATTTATTGAAAATGCCTAGAGAGGGTAGGTATTCACATTATTTTACGGCTGTGGGTAGGGCAGTCCACATTGTTGTGGCATAATGGCGAAACGTGTTTAGTCCCTTGTTTGAGCCGAATCTGGGTTTAACATGATTTGTGGAGCTCCCTCTGGTGTTGTGGTTGTGGTATTCACTGACCTTTGGGAAGTATTTCGACATGTACATGGGTACCTTAGTGTATCTTGTAGACCAGGCCCATTGCAAGTTGCTGTACTCTGTTGTCTACTCTAAGCCATCCTAGGTAGTCAAAGTGGGCAGGGGTGAGGTGGGTTCTAGGAGTAAGGTCAAGCAGGCGACACGGTGGTGTAGTGGTTAACACTGTCGCCTCACAGCAAGAAGGTCCAGGGTTCGATTCCCGCTTGAGGATCAGGTTTCCATGATGCCAGTTACCCAGGTGGGGTATCTCCTGGGCCTTTCTGTGTGGAGTTTGCATGTTCTCTCCGTGCTTGCAAGAGTCCCCCCCCCCCCCCCCCGATAAAAGAAACCCAATGGAAAAACATGCAAAAACAACAAATCGCTAACGCTGTTGTGTGCTGTTTTGTATTGCTTGTCTGTCTGAGACCAATGACCACAATGGAAATAAGTCTTGACTTTTTTGTGTAGCATCCTTGACGTTTTTTCTGGAATCTTGTATCTTTAAAAATGTCTAATAAAATCAAACGCTGTCACGTCCGTGACGAAGACGGGCAGGAGCACTTGGAGCGTTGGTTGACTTTTTTGATTACATTGGTTGCCATTTTGTCACAGGAAAGATTTGCCTCTAGGATGGAACTCAGGTATGTAATTTCATCTTTCCTTGTGACAATATTGTCACCCACTGTAACGGAGAAGCCGTTGGCCTTGCTGAGTTTGTTATTTGATCCAAAGAGAATGGACTCTGTTTTACCCAGGTGTAATGATAGTTTGTTATCAGCGAGCCAGGTCCAGATTCTGCCGAGTTCAGAGCTGAGAGCTTATTCAACCTGCAACTTGTCCCTGTCAGAGACCAGCAGGGCTGAGTCATCCACGAACAGGAACAAGTTGCAGTGGTGTGAATGACACTTATTATGAGGATGGATGTTCACAGCGTTGTGAGCGTGGCGGTACGTGGAAGGAGCCTGCTGTGCTTCACCACACCTGGGCAGGGTGAGCGATGCTGACAGGAGTGTCTCTGGGCTGCTACAGCCTGCTTTGAAGGAGATTTGTCCAGGGACTAATGATACCTGAGAATGAAAACAGAGAAGTCTCATATCAAACACGCCCAGTGGCTTTTGAGGAACAGCTTTCACTGCTGTAACTGACGGGTGCCTGCAGAGGACAAACAGAGCCCTTTGAAGAACACAGCAGGCTGAAGAACTCCTAATGAGATGGGACAGACATCCTGATCTACTTCCTGTCTCATATTGGAGGCGCCCTAAAGCAGTGCTCTAATGAAAGAGCAGCACAGCGTCTTACATCACCTCCTTTTCAAGTGACTGCTGTCTGGAGTCACTGGAGAAAAAACAGACATCTGAACCAGAGAGAGAGAGAGAGAGAAAGAAAGATTAAAAGACAGAATCAATCACTGACTGGATATGAAAGTCCTACCTTTATTGTATTATCTGGCTGTTAATGTCTGTCCGCTAATGTCGCACCGAAAACGACCAAAGCAAATTCCTTGTATGTGAAAACTACTTGGCAAATAAAGACCATTCTGATTCTGATCCTAAATGGTAGAAACACATTTACATGTACGTGTGTTGTGTGTGCATGTGTTGTTAAATGTAAGGTAAGGTACAAGGTGATCGTATTGCCAATAGAACATATAGCAAATACAATTGTACTGCTCTGAAAACACAGCTTTATAGCAGAATAAATGTTTACACCCTGCTGAATTCATTTTTACTCGCTTCTACATTCTGACACAGAACCATTTACTTGACCATAGGATATGAGGACTGTGTATAAGTAGGATGGATATGAGGACTGTGTGTATGTAGCTCTCAGGCCTACTACAAGCTCTTCCTTACAGTTGCCCTCACCATCCCAATGTAACAGGTGGTCTGTCTGTTGGTCTTGTCTAACACCCGTTCTGCTCTGCGTTGTGTTCTGAGTAGGGATGTGCATCTCCTCACTGAGGCCGATGCGATGTGCATCTCGATACGGTGCCAACGATACGATACATTAACGATACATTTGAAGCACCGGGCGATGCGATGCGATATGATTCACCCCCTGTTGAGATACGATACGATTCGATACGATTTGATTCAACATAATGCGATTCGGGGCGATACGATGCGATTCAACACGATGCAAAATAATAATAATAATAAATAATACAATTTTATGGTATGACAGAGGATTTGGTTGTATTCCTTATGCAGCTTATATTATTAAAAATAAAATAATCTACTGTAAGACAATTTATATAATTAAAAACTCTTGGGTGCCTAAGAAGACTTTTGCATAAACTGTCTTTTGACAGAGAGAGAGAGAGAGAGCCCCTCCCCGTCTGAGCGGCCGTCGACAGTTGATGATGTCACACACTAGACTAGGTCACTAGGATGCGACCGTAGCATTATGTCAACAACACGGAGGCAGCCGGCTAGCCTGGATGGATTGCATGAAGCGATATAATTAAGAAATGAATAACCAATAAATGTGAAGTTATCTTTGAACCCCTGTTGTCAAGCGTCTTCAATATACCCCCCCCCCTCCTCACTAATGTTACTGTGTTGTAGGGGTGGGAATCACCAGTTTCATCATGATACGATACGATATCGATTCTTTGGACAACGATACGATATTTGCCGATATCACAAAGTCTCTCACGATACAATACGATACGATTAGATTCAGGTGCCTGCGATCGATATGAGATGATATCATATGCCCATTTAACACAATCAGTTATGAGACTCGCCACAGGATTTTCAAAATAAGAGTATCGATATGAATCGATCTTATTACATCGCATCGATCCGATTCGATCGTTGATAATTACATTGATGTATCGATCTGGATCGATGTATCGTCCCACCCCTACTGTGTTGCAGAGTCACTTTAGTTAGACACTAGTTTAGCGTTAGCTGAACGGCTAACTGGCGTTAGCCAGAGGCTACTAGCGTTAGCATGTTGAGCAATTCTATTCATGTCTCCTCGACTTCCACTGTTTGTTGATAACTGTGACGCGGCTCTCGCTTTATGTAGTAGCAAAGCAATAGTATCTGCTGTGTGTGTGTGTGCAGTCACAGTGCACTGCTGATAAGTGGATGAGAGGAAATTATATCAATGCATCGGTTTTTGACCGATGCAAAGACGCTACAACAAGATGCATCGCGAGTTCAGCCTGACATTTTGCCGACGCGGACTTATTCCACCGGTGCACTTGCATCGTGAACGTGTATGCCGGCGCACCGATGCAAATCGATGAATCGTCACATCACTAGTTCTGAGGCCCCACTGGGCGTGACGTCATGCACCACAGGAGAGGAGGAGACCGGACTGGTTTCTGCATTAACGGCCATTTATTGTAGGTTCTGCCTGTACACTGTACACAGTGGTTGGGAAACCTGTACACAGTGGTTGGAAAACCAACAAATGGAAACAAAAGTCAACTTTCTTAATTAGCAGTCCAGTCTCTCAGTTTAGCATATGGCGCGAACTGACTGCTATACGTCACGACCAACTCTATATGAACCGCATGGCGTAGCCACATTTCATATGACAAACTAACATAATTAACATACATAAAGCACAAATTACAAAACAAGTACAGCAATGAATTGACAATTAACAAATACACATACCTGTACACAGTGGTTGGAAAACCAACAAATGGAACCAAATGTCAACTTTCTTAATTAGCAGTCCACAGTCTGTCGACAAAAGGAACAACGAATAACTGCAGCTAACTGGGAATTTCACTGCCAAAGACATCCAATTGTACAAGTTTACCAAACCACTCGTAACTACAAGCTTACATACTGAATTAACATTCATCATTCATTGGAATCAAATTACTATATTATTATATACAATAGAAGTGCTGTACTCTGAACGAGTGACAAAACGTAACTCAAGACAGTGAGTTCTTAAAGTGACAGCACATGTATTAAGAATGTGGTAGAAAGAAACTATAAACACATACAATAATCACATAAAACGGTATTCATAAACACCATGATTTGGTGACATTTCAAATACACATAAATAAAATAAAAGGTTCATTTAACACTTGTTACACCAACATGCCATCACCATGACCATCCCAAAATGTTCATCAGCTCCATTGATAAATTACTAGAATTGCTCTATAATTTTTCAGATATTGAGATGATTATCCTAGCTACAGTACGTGATTTTCATCTAAATTGGTTAAGTAATGCCTCCAAATATCTTAAGGAGGTTAGTAGTATTATACATTTAACCCAGCTGGTTACTGAACCCACCAGAATAAACCTGAAGAACTATATCTACTCTAATTGATTTGATTTGAAACAGATGTGACAAATTCTGCTTTCAGAGTATTTGAGCTGGAAATCAGCGATCACTGCCCTACAGTATGTATTAGAAACTCCTGGCTAAAGAAAACACAATATCATACTATCTTCAAAAGAAATCTGAGGAACTTTAATGATCGAGCCTTTTTAATGGATCTGTTTCATAGCGACATCCTCTACACTTCTGACATCCCAAAGTCAAATTATCTTTAGTTTTCTTCACAAAGACCATTCAGTTATTAATAAAGATGCTAATTTTAAAATATTTTGGATACAAAATAGATTAAGCATGTGGTTTGGCTTCTAGCTTTTTCCTCATCCTCCTCTCAGCCACCACCTCTAGGTTATCCAGCTCACCACCCACTACTGAGCTAGTCTTCTTCACCAGCTTGTTCAGCTTGCTGGAGTCCCTCGAGTCTAGTTGATGTGTGATGTGTGTTTTACCCTATGAACTTGGAATAATCTCAGGCGAGCAAAGAACATGATTTGCGAATGCTGCACAAAACGCTTCATATCTCCGTTTCCAGGAAATCAGCCTCGATTTCAGCCAATGTTTACCTTTTTTAGCGTGGAATTGTGAACGAATGAAGGCATGTAGAAACAAAAGTTTTTTTTTCATATTGTACAGCAAATAGTGTTTGTCAAATGAGCCGAACCATTTCCACATAGCTAGAATATAGAAATAGCTCCGCGAAAATCATGAAATGTCGGAAAATCAGCCCAGAAAGGCTGGCACTAAAGCGCTAAATCTGCAGTAGGAGTTAGATAATTTTGTGTACTGTACTGTGTAGGGACTGTCCTGCTCCACTAGGGGCAGGCTTTTCTCATTCACTAGGCTGGGGGCGGGGCTGGCTTTTCTAATTCACAGGAGCGATCTTTTCTACTCTACGTTGGCTTTGAGAGTTGTGAATGAATGAATGAAAACTTTATTTAACAGATTGCAGAATGGGTACAATACAGTACGGCTCAATACATACAATTGTTAAGGGGATGCAGACCTGAGAGACGTTTGTCTTGTTTCCATCAGGGTCCCCCATTTTCAATTCATATAGACATTTATGACATACACAACATACATGACATTTATGGCATAGGGACATATAGGTATTTAGTACTGATACATTTGTGACATAACCGGTATTCAAATATACAGTACTGTTACCCCTAGATCCTGACAGAGTATATACATATGATGGGGAGGGGACTGTACATTAGGAGGGGGTGGGTGGGAGAGAAATATACATACGGCGGGGAGGGAATATATACATGTTTGATTGATTGAATTGATTGAAAACTTTATTAACAGATTGCAGAATGGGTACAGTACAGTACATAGATGTAGCAGTACTGTCTATCTGTATGTCATGTATGGGGACCCTGATGTAAACAAGATGAAAGTCTTTCTCTGGTCTGCATCCCCTTAACAATTGTGTATTGAGCTGTACTGTATTGTACCCATTCTGCAATCTGTTAATACAGTTTTCAATCAATCAATCAAAACAGCTCAATACATACAATTGTTAAGGGGATGCAGACCAGAGAAAGACGTTTGTCTTGTTTACATCAGGGTCCCCCATTTTCAATTCATCATAAACAGGGGCGTAAAAAGTACCCAGAAATTATACTTTACTACTACTATTATACTAAGTACACTGTACAACTGTACAAGCAAAACTATACATTGGAATATTGACGAAACCATACTTGGTAATTTACTGTACATTGGAGGGGGTTGGGTTAGGACATTTACAGGGGCCAGTTTCGAATTGCAGTCTCCCGTAGTTGCTCTTTGAGAGTTTTGAGGGTTTTGAAAGTGGGTAGTGATTCACATTCCTTTACAGCAGGGATCAGCAACCTTTTTGATACGAAGTGCCATTTTAAAATGTTCTTGTTAACCAGTGTGCCATATCAATGTTAAGGTTAATTATGACACCACATCACAATGTAAATCTCCAACAGATCTGTAATTCTATTCCATCCATATAGGCAACGTGCATAGCAATAGTTTTAATAACCATTTTCCTCTCATAAATATATAAGAGAATGCTGCCATCTTTATGAGATGCTTGCTTGCCATACCTGGACACATTCAGCCTTGTCTGCCTCATCCTTTAAAGTTCTCATGTTTGGTCTCAAAATGGCGTTTAACACTCAATGTTCGGCAAACAACAACAGACTGACCCTTCTCATTGGCTCTGACCATGAAATATCCCTGGTATATCAGTCAACCTACAGTACCATAAATAACAGGCTGTGCAACTGCCAATGGCTGTGAAAGAGGTAACTGCATGGGGAGGTAACTCAACATTTCCAAAAAGGTTCCTCTTACACATTTGCTAGTGTGCCATGTTGGTTTAGATAATGTGTACCAATGGTGGCACTTGTGCCTAAGGTTGCTGACCCCTGCTTTACAGCTTTGGGTAGGGCGTTCCACATCGATGTGGCATAATTGCGAACCGTGTTTAGTCCCTTGTTTGAGCCGAATCTGGGTTTAACATGATTTGTGGAGCTCCCTCTGGTGTTGTGATCGTGGTATTCACTGACCTTTGGGAAGTATTTTGACATGTACATGGGTACCTTAGTCGTATAGTGTATCTTGTTGACCAGGCCCATTGCAAGTTGCTGTACTCTGTCGTCTACTCTAAGCCATCCTAGGTTGTCAAAGTGGGCAGGGGTGAGGTGGGTTCTAGGAGTAAGGTCTGACCAGTTTGTTTTGAGATCTGCCAGGTTATGACATTTATGCTTCTACCTAAAACCAGGTTATGTGAGTAGCTGGGATTGGTTCAGGTTCTGATATTGCTGTACAGGCCAAGATTTCACTGATCGCTTTAGTACTTAGAAACATAGCACTATGTTGTATCCTCTCACCAGGCTCCAATGCAATGGGGCACATTTTCACATGATGTTGCTGTCAATGACGCATTATACAAAATGGTCATCAGTAGTGGCCACAGAAATAAACCCATATTCCATAATGGGACTTGAGTATACTGAATATTTGACCATATAAAAGGCCTTCTAGTAGGCCAGTTGACTAACTCACATAATTAGCATCATATAGCCACAATACTAACTAACAATGCTTTACTTTTTCTCTTTCCTTGGCATGTCTCCCAGGGGGCCCTGAATCACTACTTACTGGTCTGTTTAGTCCTATCTCATTCCTCATCTCTCCTGCTCCATCCCTCATCTGCTGACTGTGGTCATCCTGTCATGGGTGTGTTTGGTCTCCTGCTCCACTCTTCTTCAGGCTCTGTGATCCTGCACCTTTTTAGGGTGGAGGATATCGGCAGCCATTGGACGTGGTTGGCTGCCTGAATTTAGCTTAAGTCTATTGCTCTTTTTGCCCAACAAAGTAACTGCAATTTTTTGATGACCAGCACCATGAAAGGACATACTTTAAAGACTACAAGACAATCTGAATGTGTGCACATAACCTCACCATGCTCACTGAGAACACCTGCACAATGAGGATTACAGTTTATCACAAATGATGTGCTTGTTTATGTGTTGTGCTTGTAGTAGTAGTGTTAGCTTGTGTGCTATTTGATTGTTATTATTTACACTGTTTCTAAACAACTCCTAACTGATCAGAAAAAGATACTGGAATATGTTGTTTCTTTACACATATGTTTGATTATGTAATTGGTTTGTCATATGTGTAAAGAAACAACATATTCCAGTTAACGGTATATTTTTTTAATGATTCGTTACGGCAAAATCAATACTTCCATTTGTATAAATTGCATTAAGCGGACCTTAGTATTGCTGCCTGGCTGAGTGGCTTGTTGCGGCTCATGCGCATGCGCACGCTCGGCCAATCAGAGCAACGCGGAAGGGCTTGTTGCTTACCGAAAGTATTCACGCGGTTGGGGCTCCTTTTGCACAAATTACTGCATCAATACAGCTAAATATATACTTTTCCACGATATTCTAATTTATTGAGCTGCACCTGTACATCACTGTGCTCAGGAGGCAAAACGATGTCTAACATGCCTGCCATGTATCACAAACAGTACTGTATTTGCAAATCTGGTATGTCATAAATGTATAGATGTAGCAGTACTGTATCTGTATGTCATGTATCAAGTTTCAAGTTCAAGTTTCTTTAATAGTTGTCATACAGAAGTACAGAATACTTCCAGAGACTGTGCTAGACAAAAGATAAGTGAAATAAAATAGTATAGCATGTAAAAAAAAAATAGAAGTAAAAATAGAAGTCACGTACGTAGACACAGTGTAAGGGCCATATGAGTGTTTTGATTATGTCGGTAGCTTCTCCGATATATATATATATATTTTGTAATTGTGTTTAGTTTAAGGCACAATTAGGTGCCGGTGTGTAGAGGCCAAGGCCGACTTGTTGGATTTGTATTGCTAGAATATTAGAATTAATTTTGTCTAGAATAGTGTCTTATTTATGTTTGAACACTAGAGGGCTCACCGCCTCCTTTATAGCCAGCTGGAAGTCATGAGATTACTTGAATGTAATTCAAGCATATATACCTTTAGGAGTTGAACATGAAGTAGTATTTTAACTTTGGGTGGAATAAAGTTTTAGAAACATTTGGGATGAATACACCTTTAAAGCTATTTGTGGGAATACACATACAAAAATAAAAACGAAAGAATGGAAAAACATGCAGAACTGATCGCTAATGCTGTCACGTCCCTGATGAAGATGAACAGGAGCACTTGGATTGGCAAGGTATTGTATTGGTGCGGACCCACGACAGGATGAAGGATGACAGGATGGGTCAAGCGCAGATGACATTTCAATGGCAACCCCCCCAAAGGAATGCGTGTGTGCTGCCCATCTCACATGTTACAAATAAAGACTTCATAGTCCCATTTCATTCATTTATTCATTCAAACTATTTGGGGTTATAAGCTTTAAAAGGATTTGGGGAAGACACCATAACACAATTGGGTATTAGAACCTTTAAAACCATTTGGGTGGAATACACCTTTAAAATGATTCGGGGAAGACACATTTGGGTATTAGAACCTTTAAAACCATTTGGGTGGAATACACCTTTAAAATGATTCAGGGGAGACACATTTTGGTATTAGAACCTTTAAACCCATTTGGGTGGAATACACCTTTAAAATGATTCGGGGAAGACACATTTGGGTATTAGAACCTTTAAGACCATTTGGGTGGAATACACCTTTAAAATGATTCGGGAAGACACATTTGGGTATTAGAACCTTTAAAACCATTTGGGTGGAATACACCTTTAAAATGATTCGGCGGAGACACATTTTGGTATTAGAACCTTTAAACCCATTTGGGTGGAATACACCTTTAAAATGATTCGGGGAAGACACATTTGGGTATTAGAACCTTTAAGACCATTTGGGTGGAATACACCTTTAAAATGATTCGGGAAGACACATTTGGGTATTAGAACCTTTAAAACCATTTGGGTGGAATACACCTTTAAAATGATTCGGGGGAGACACATTTTGGTATTAGAACCTTTAAAACCATTTGGGTGGAATACACCTTTAACTGTCCTGCTACTGTTGCATCACTGTGATGTACTGTCCTGCTAACCATTTGGGTGGAATACACCTTTAACTGTCCTGCGACTGTACATCTACTGTACTGCTACTGTACACCTACTGTACTGCTAAAAGTCGTCTTGTGGTCTCACTTTTAATGTTGCGTTTAGACTAGTGTTTTGGGATGGAATTCTGCGTGCAGACGAGGCTGTAAAAGTGTAGTCGACTCGAGACGACGGAGCCCCGCTGTCACACGATTGGCGCAGATGTCACATGACCAGAAACGTCAGTGGCCAATCAGATCGCGCAAACCGAACGCGGAAGTGCAACTCTGTTAGGGAAAATATTCACGCAACCCATACGCTACACTGCCTCAAGTCGTTGAGACAACCAGGCATGCTGTGAAGACCCGCCCTACTCTGCCTCTGATTCGCAGACTGTGGGTGGGGGAATATGATTGGACCAAAGCAGAGTCACACAGACAGTGGCTCCAGTCACTAATAGTTGCGATAGCCGCTGGACTGATTCTTGTGTATTTAAAAGTACTGCCAATGTAGCCTTCAGGTGATCTCCGTGGATAGAATCAGACATGCTTGTTCGCTTTGTTTACGCTTCTAGGCTACTGATTCTTGTGTATTTAAAAGTACTGCCAATGTAGCCTTCAGGTGATCTCCGTGGATAGAATCAGACATGCTTGTTCGCTTTGTTTACGTTTTATGCAGTTTGACTGTTCAGATGATAGCGCGAAGGTGTATCGTTTCTAGGATTTCCACCCAGGAAGGTGGTCTCACTTTTTGGCGGATTCTCTTCGCAAAAACGGCGACATCCGAATTTTTTACGGATTCACCTGCTAGCGTTTCCGTCTAAACATGGCCTAAGTTTTGAGACAAGCAGATCTGCTAGCGACTGCTTTGGAAGAGCTCCTCCCCCTCAGAGCGAGCCTTGATAGTCTGGTTCATTCATTGCCTCTCCTGATCCATTTCTTTCTGAGTTCAAAAGGTAGGCGATACTGCCCTTTGCTGAGATTCGATCGGCATTGCAATTCCAACGTAGGCAAACGAGCCAGGGACACATAGAATGACCTAGAAGATGATGGTTTAGAACAGGGATCAGAGGAAAAATATCAAAGGATCTAAAAACGTATTATTCCGTGTTTGGCATTAAAGCGTTGGCGGTGAAACGCGTATTATTACGTGTTTGGCCCTGAATGAGTTAATGACAAAGGACATCTCTCTCCTGATGACACCAGCACCTTAACACTTTGACTGCCCATCACGAGTTTTCTCGGGTTTGAAGGCTGGTTGAAGGCCCATCACGAGAATATTCGTTTTTTTTTATTTATTTTTTTATTAGCAATCTGAAATCATATGTCATCAACCAAGTCTACCGTTGGAAATCCAACCACTCCAGGCGCTCGGATGTGAAAAAAGCGCCCCCTATCGTCTCCCAGATGGTCATTCACCCTTTTGGATTGAACTCAATGAAAATGAATGAGAAAAAAAATCCCTGACTCCACATTTTACTTCTCACTCACGCAGCCGGGGTCGATCAGCTCCACTAGTGAGCCTCAGAGCAGCGGAGATTATGTGTTTTTACAGTATACACGGTGAATCAATAAAAAGATTGATTTTTACGAATGGCGATCAGGAATTGAAATAATCCATTTGGATACCATCTGATCTCAGGTAAGGAATCTATGTTACCAGTATTAGGATAATCAGACTCGTTTTCACAGAGATATATGCTTTTATGTGATTATGTGATATTGCTGTTTGGCTGTGCGAGCGGTGAGTAACTAGGAGAATCGATTTTCAACTCGCGGCACGAGCGTGCATGCGCACACATATACTATCGATAATCTAGCATTTATTTGAAAACGATTCATAAATAGGCCGAACAATGACAATGTTCTAGAATATTCCAGTAAAAGGCGATTATCATGGAATGTTTAATTTTTTCCGTGAAAACGAGTGATTTTCAAAATGCTAGAAAACGGAAATGAAGCGATAAAGAAACAATCTGCTATGACAATGTTGACTGGAAAATTAGTCTTTGATAAGCGACGGGCAGATTAGACACATAGCCATAATTTAAAACATAGATTAGGCAATATTAATGTTAACATTGAAGTGGCCCTGGGCATTCAAGGAGGTAAAAAGGAATTAACCTTGGGCAATCAAAGTGTTAACAAGGGGGGAAATAACGGACTCTGTTTTCTGGACCTGTTTTTGGAGACTGGGTATTTTTTTGTCTGACACAGCAGGTTGATTTCCATTCTGTGCTGAGCTTATTCCTGGCTGATTGGTTGAAAATGGCCTGCAGGATGTTGTGGTATGTCTACAGTTCATTATGATACTGTAGGGTCATCATCATTTACACAGTGAGCGGAGGCGTTTGTGAATGTGTTCCATGAGTCGTATTATATTCTCATTCACAACAGAGTTTCATGGTAGTTGATATTGAAGCTCATTTGGCTGAAAATAAAACATGCAATCATGGCAATAACAACAGGCATTAGCTGCCCAGTCTTTCAGATAATGATGTTGATTATCAGATTGACATATAAACCATCCCCTATTATTTTGACCTCATCTTCTTCCATGAATGGAAAAACATTTCAATAGTCAGGGTGGTAACACGTGGGGCCTCTCCAAATATTAATGAATGGAAACGTGCATCTAATTTGTCCCTCTCCCACCCTCCGCTGTGGACATGCCCCTTAGCTCAGCAATGATTAGAAATGGCAGCAACACATTAAAACCTTCCTAATGACTCCATAAACCCTTCACTCCGAGGCAGTCAGCTGCTCACCCATGTGGAAAGAGTTCATTATTCAGGACAGAGAGACATCAAGCCGCTCAAACCATGGGCCAGAAGACATTCCTTCCAGAGCTTTTACCTGTCAGCATTTTGTTCCTTTTTAGGGTGAAAAAAGGGCATGTGGTGTAACGGTTGTACTAGAGCCAGAACCCAAACGCAGACACAAACGAGCGGAGTGGGCTGAGTGCAGATGTGATGCCCACTAGAAGTTATATCACGTTAATATCATTGGATTATGTGTCACAACGTTGTGAAAAGACTTGTACAGTATCACCTCCATTAGAAACCAGGTAGAACAGTTATATTGTATTTAATGGACAACATTAATATAACTTGGTCAATAGGTGGCAGTATAGGACTGGTGTTCAGTAACTTTGCCTTTTAGGAGACCGTACCTCACTACCAAGGGGCGCACGCGACAAGCTCATCCTCACATTTGAGAGCAAGGAACATCGTGTTCACGTCTCCTTTGTCCATTACTAAACTACAATCTGTGTTCCAGGTGGGTAATACATTACAAAACGCACATAAAGGTTAATAATGTCGAGAACCCAATGAGGTTATGTTTGAGTCAAGTTTAAGAAGTTTAAGACGATGAGTAAAGAGTGGTTTATAGAAGTTGGCCGTCACGTGATGACACTGTGTCTCGTGGCACGTTAACTAGAGTGTTGAAGTACATATCTCCATTAATCATTAAGTGTCGGAGCTAAGTATCTCCAGTTGGTTTATAAAGGTTATGTTTGGGAAATATATACTGTTTGAGTTGAAATGCTGTTTGGTAAATTAATCTATATATTTGGTACAAGTGTTAAAGATGGTTTGAGGGGACTAGCATTAGCTCACGCTAGCTAGAAGTTAGCCTGTACCTCGTGTTCGCTCTCTCTCTCTCCCGCTCACTCGCTCTCTCTCTCTCCCGCTCGCTCTCTCTCTTTCTATCCCGCTCTCTCTTGCGTGTTCCCCCTTTTCTATCCCGCTCTCTCCTTAACACATTCAGAGCCGGCCGGATATTACCAAATTAGGGCTTGTAGGCCAGCGCTTTAATCAATGGGAGGACGGGGATATTTGCTTTTTTTGAACAAATGTTTTTTATTTTCCCTTTTTTAACATGAAACTAGACAAACAATACAGTAACAGTAATAATCAATGATAAATCACAGGACAATGACAGAAATAATAATAACAATAATGACAGTCCAGTAATTAAATCAAAATAAATGTAGATTAAAAGACATAAAAATAATAAATACAATACAAGTGCTCTTGCTCGCTCTTCCTCGCTCTTTCCTTCCCCTTCCCTCCCCCTCCACCCCCCCTCAGGACCCCCACTTGGACTATACATCCACTATTTCATTTAACATCAGAAAATTACAAGTTTATATGCTACCGTTTATCTTCTCCACCACAGCTACTCAGACTGCTATGCTGGCTTCATTAACACCTAACATTTTTGCAGTAGATATCTCTAGATAAATCACATCGAGATAGGTAAGAACCCATACCTTCCGGCACATTTTATCTGGTTGAATCCAGCGTGACGCTATCAACTTTTTGGCAGCCGTAAGACCGGACAAAATTAGTTTCTTTACATGTACAGAGGTTGATAACTGAGAAACATCATTCAACAACAATACAGAAGGCAGTGTAGGTATGGTCAGAGATAAAAATTCTGATAATTGAGTAGTTACTTTTGCCCAGAAAATCTTAACAGGAGGGCATTCCCAATACATATGCATAAATGTACCAAGAGCACCGTTTAAACACAAGGAGCATCGAGGGTCTTGTCTGAGACCCATTAGGTGCAACGTCTAGGAGTCAGGTAAGTGTCGTAAATAATCTAAATTAAACAATAGAAATGATGTACATATTTGTAATAGCAAAGAAATAGGATGGCCAAAAGGACTAGGTTCATTTCTCTTAAAGACAGAGACTCACAGAGATGCCAAATCACATGTTAGGTTAGCCATACATCTGAGTCAACAAGAATGCTGTCAACTGATCTCAGTCAAAATGGTGACAGATGGCCAAAGTTACCTTGAGATGTAAGGAGAGAAACACCGAACACAGCGATGAGGGAGGTCAGATTACCTCTAAAAATGGACTTAGGTTAAACATTGCAACACACATGGCCAAAACTGTAAGAGTCAGCCTTGGTAAAAGCTGTAACAAAGTTGCACGTTATTTGTGGAAGTTAATTAGTTATTAAGTCAGGGAAGGAAATGTGTCTAGCCTTCAAATAAGCTGAGACCAGCAGAAAAACGTGTTTGTGTAAGGGTTAGAAGGTATTTTATGACTACACAGCACCACAGTTCAAAGGAAGGGTGATCTTATCTCTTTTCAAACAGATATACTGAGACGGAGCAGGATGCAAATCATACAGGAGAACACTCCTTAAATTACTGAAAAAGTGTCTTAAATTATCTATGCATATAGGCACACAAGTCAATATCTATGGCAAGGCTAAATATTTATAGTCTAAAATGTAAAGTACAAGTTAAAAATGGAATAAATAATACTCTTTGGTTACTTATAGCACCAAGACTAGGAGAATTCAGGTATCATACTGACTACAAAGTCGGGGAAAAGACTAACTTAATAGTCTAATTAAGTTAGGACAAAATTACCAGGTTGTAAAATAATGAAAACAAGCAAGGACCTTTATGTTAAAACTAAACAAGATACTTAGTGTTTAATTAAGCTAAAACAAGGTTAAAGATTACTTTAGAATAGAAATACAATCAGTATGATGAACAATCAAATAAAGTTAAATTACATAAGTTACATGTGGACATAACTCAAGGAAAAACTATTAGGAAACGGTAGTCAAACTAAAGAATAAATCTCTTAATAATAAAGATAGGAAAACCACCCCAAAGCATGGCCAAGGAAATCAAGAAACCACGTATTCTATTTCTGTTGAAGGACAGATGCCATTCTCTGTTCAAGGAGAGCCATGTAGAAATTCCCAATAAGGTAATGAAATACTAGAATAGCCTTTAGATGTAAATAAGTATCCTGTCCTTAGAAAGAGTCAAAATGGCAGAGATGATCTTTTAGCCAATAGAAAACTGACGCCCCTAGCTATCGTCACCAGGACAACGCGGGCAAAAGGGGGAGGAGAATTGTCTTCATATACAGACGCTGGGAGAAACTGGATCATCGCAGCAGGGGATCCAGAGAGACGAACCAAGTGCTCTCCCAGCTTTGAGGATCACGGACAACCAGCACCAACAGAGAGAAGGCCTCGTGTTGCAGAGACAACCACACCAGGAGAAGACGCTCTGACCAGCCGCAGCCGATCAGACCGGGGCCGATAGCCACACCAAGGACGATGATTAGATATAGGAAGAAGATTCAGTACTTGTTTGATTCATAGTTTGTGTTTATTTAGAATGGAATAAACACCACAGCTTGCTTTATTCAAACCATCTCGTCTGCGCTTCCTTCCTGAAACCGAACCACATTGAAATGCCAACAACGCAGAGTAAAAGGGTAAATACAACTATACGATCACAGAGACTATAGGTATTAATGAAGATTACTTCATAAGTCCTATGAACAAAATTAAGATTAATCTGTTGGTGATCCGGGTTGCGTGATGATAGCCGAACGTTTGCCCAGACATCATCCCAATCAAAATCTACTTCCAAGTTTGGGATATCCTTCCTCCAAACCGAGTCTAAGGGAAGGACATCATATGAGGACGTAAGTAAGTGACGATAAAAGTCAGATACGAAGCCTCTCGATGTCTCCTTTTCATAAAAGAATTTGTAAAATATGTGGTGCTCAAGTGGAATCTTTAATGGGACTCTGTGAGCCTTTAAAGCTGCTCTTAATTGTAGATAGAAATAATGAGTGGAGCTGGTGAGGTTAAATTTGTTAGATATATCTTGATAACTGCAGAAACCATGGACATCGAAGATATCCGCCAATGTATGTATACCTTTCTTTTCCCATCTAGGAAATCTCATAGGTTGTTGTGCAATAAGGAGTAAATTGTTATTAAATAGGGGAGAATGACTGTGCCATTTATGGTGGTTAGTACACTTTTTCTGTGTGTCACGCCATATCCGGATCACATGTGTAATAAGAGGGCCAAATCTCAAGTTGCATTGCTTAATTGATAAATTGGTGTACACTATATCCTGCAGTCTATGTGGTGCCACTATGTTCTCCTCTAATGGTCTCCAGGATACCGATGCTTGAGAATCAAACCAGGTGATCAGTGGTCTTAAAGAGAACGCTTTAAAATAATAGTTGAAGTCTGGAAAGGCTAAACCCCCGTCAGCTTTATTTCTCTGTGCAGTGGATCTTTTTATTCGTGGACGTTTGTTGTTCCAAATAAATGTATATGCAGCGGAGTGTAATTTTTGCCAGTAACCAACAGGAGGGGGTAACGGCAACATCGAGCTGAAGAAGTTAATTCTGGGTAAAACATTCATCTTAACTATTGACGCCCGGGCCTGTAATGAGTTTTTTTTTATTTTGACCACCTGCCGAAGTCATTTGTGATCCTATCTAGCAATCCGGAATAATTATACTTTACCGTTTGGTGGGGAATATTTCAACTCCAAGACATCTAAAGTGTTCTACCATGGGTATATTTGCTGGGAGGATGGTAGCCTTCGCAGTCACATTAAGTGGAAGGAAGGCCAATTTTGGCCAGTTTATCTTAAATCCCGATAGATTGCCAAAATCATCTATTAGTTTGAGAAGATGAGGTAGGGAGGTGGTAGGGTTTTGCATGAACAATATTACATCGTCTGCATATAAGCTAATGTGATGCTGTGTGCCCTTAATTGAGATCGGCGCTATGGACTGGGATTGTCTTATGTACTGTGTCAAAGGCTCTAGGGATAGAGCAAATAGTCCGGGACTAAGAGGACAACCCTGTCTGGACGAGCGCGACACAGGGAAGTGTGGGGAGCAGAATTTACCTTAAAATCATGGCCGATGGATCTGTATATAGTACTTTGATCATATTAATGAACCCATCTCCTAACTAGGGGTGGGAATCACCAGTTTCATCATGATACGATATGATATCGATTCTTTGGACAACGATACGATATTTGCCGATATCACAAAGTCTCTCACGATACAATACGATACGATTAGATTCAGGTGCCTGCGATCGATATGAGATGATATCATATGCCCATTTAACACAATCGGTAACATTTAGATCAACAAAAAAAAGGTAATGAAAATATCATTTGACATTTGTATTTTTGAGCTCTTCCAGACATTTAAAGGAAAATCAATCTATTGTTTTTAATACAAATAGACCTCCTGTTCACTGTAAAGTGCCACGTTTTTATATATTGAGCTTTAAACTTTAAGCTACATTTTTTGGAACTCAAAACTCACAACCTCCCTCTCCCAAACCGTTCCTACAACAATTTGTTGATGTTGCATGATCATGTATAGGCCTACATTTATTATGTATTATATTGTTTATGTTTAAATAACATTTAAACATCAAACTCCTCTGACCTCATCTTGTCTTTCCAAAGACGCGCGCACACACACACACACACAGAAAGGGAGAATGCTATGCTGTAACATCTACACACACGGAGCTACTGCTGTTGTTCTTGGGCAGATATGAGACTCGCCACAGGATTTTCAAAATAAGAGTATCGATATGAATCGATCTTATTACATCGCATCGATCCGATTCGATTGTTGATAATTACATCGATGTATCGATCTGGATCGATGTATCGTCCCACCCCTACTCCTAACCCCATCCTTCTAAGTACTGCCCATAAATAAGACCATTCCAACCTGTCAAAGGCCTTCATCGCATCCAAGGATAATACAGCTGTAGGAGGCGCGGCATCCTTGCTGGAATCTATCACATGCAGTAACCGTCTAATATTATCCGTGATCAGGCGGCTCTTATGAAGCCTGTCTGATCAGGGTGAACTAAAGATGTCATATGCTTTTGAAGTCGGATGGCTAGTACCTTAGCGTACAGCTTGAGATCGGTTCCGAGGAGGCTTAAGGGTCTATAACTACCACATTCGGTGGGGTCTTTATCTTTTTTAAGTAGGACAGATATGAGTGCCATATTGACATCCCTGGAGAAGTACAGTTCGGGTGGAATGCCATCCCAGCCAGGGGCCTTACCACTTTGCAATTCAGATATAGCCTCCCTAAGTTCCTCTAGTGTAATAGGTGCATCTAACTGTTTAGCGTCTTCCTTTGAAAGTTGAGGTAAGTTAATTTGATCAAGAAATGTATCCAGTTTATTATGATCGAAGATCACTTCTGACTTGTACAGGTTGGAGTAAAACGTACGAAAAGTCTCGTTGATTTTTTGGGGGTCTGTAATAACAATTCCCTGTTGGTCCTTAATGGCAGGGATATCAGCAAATTGTTCACTGGATCGTATCTTCATAGCTAGTAGGTGACTAGGTTTAGAACCATGAAAGTAATAATGTTGTCTTGTTCTGCGTATTTGAAATTCAGATTGTTGTCTTAACACTTTGATCGCCATGGGTTAAATTCATAATTTACCATCCCTTGCCAGCTCTATTTGTCTATGGAGAAGTTCCCCTTCTTTGCAGGGCTATAACTTTTTAAATTCTATTGCTACATTGCCATTATTATGGCCCATTCAATGTCCTATATGTATTGTTCAGGGTGTAGCAACGTTAAACTTTTTCATTCACATATTCATACTAAAATATGGTCTAAAGTATAAGTATGTTTTTATCGTTTTCTGCAGCTTTCTTCAGAACGTGATTTATAGCCCTAAATGCATTATATTGATGATCAGATACAGTTTGGTAGGAATCTGTGCGAGATGAAAAATTTCAACTGGACGTACTTCTAGAATGATCTACGTATGATCTGATGATGACCGGATGGGCGGGGGATCGTTTATAATTCCGTGGGCAGCGTTATATGATTCATCCAGAGTGGGTCATATGTTCATCATAGCAGTTTATATGGAATACGTTTGAAAATAATGCTGAATCTTACCGTATGTTCCTCGCGCCGTTGGACGATCAGCGTGGAGTAGACCGTTTTCGATTATGGGATGTTGATCCTGATGAACCATTTCCAGGTTGTATAATACTATATACGTCCAAATAACGTTGTTTATTGAGTTAGGGCGAGCGATTGATCATCCAGTGTGTTGAGATGGAGTCCGGCTACCGATCGCGAGTGCCCGGAGCACATATGGATGAGCACTTCCTGTTTGGCGCGCCCCTCCATCTTGGCCGATCTGCCGATCGGCCACCAGATGGCGCTCTCGAACCGTTAGACAGTTGAGTGGAGCTCACCAGTACATCTCAGGGCTCCAGAAAGGAAATATGATTTCGATGACAGATTTTTGAAATATTGACATCAAAGACGAGTTACGGCGTCTTCGGCAGAATGAGCATGGCTAGGAATGACGTCTTAACTCGTCATCGGCGATCATAGTGTTAAAATGGAGTTAATCTCCTTTTTCAACACTTTCATTCGAGACTCCAGTTGACACGAGTAGTTGCGTTGTAAAGAGGAGAACAACGAAGAGTGAAGCACTTCCAGCTCTACCAATTTGGATAGACGTTTCTTGCGGAGGTTGGAGGCAAAGACAGTAGTGTTATCCTTGATGAAACCCTTTACCGATATCCATAACGTTCTGGGGTCTTGTACCGAACCCGCATTAATCTGCAGGAATTCACTGAGTTTATTTTTGAATTGTAGGTTGAATTCATTGTTTTTCAACAGTGTCGAGTTAAAGCACCATCTTGGGGCTCGGGATGTCATTCTACTGAATGAGCCCTTTAGGAGTAAATAATTGTGGTCTGACAGTGCAATGGGCCCCAATTCAACGTCAAAGCTATCAAATAGTCTAGGGCAGCAACCTTTTTGACATGGAGTGCCTGTTTGAAATATAGTTGTAACTAGTGTGCCTCAACAATATGCCATGCATCGTAATTTTTTTTTCTCATAATCAGGTCTTTTTAATGATAATTTTTACATTATTACATCATTATTGTTATTGTTATTATTAACAATATTATTATGATGGTTGTATCAACCCTAAATCTGAGTTGGGGGGGGGGATGCAATGCAGACAAACAGCTGCATACAGTGCGACCATTTCACTCACATTTGCCCATTCATTTTTGGACACATCACACACCATCGGTGTGTGTACTGTACGTGTGCTGTCATAGCTCCACCTACAGGCCTAATGGAGAACACCAGGAGAACAACAGGATGTGAATGGAGGGTGAATGTGAGGTATATCGTGTAAATAAGTTTTGATTGATCGCAAGACTACACTGTAAAAAAATTAATAATAATACGTTACCAGAACTTAAAAATATTGAGTTCAGTTACTGTGCATTAAGCTTTTCAGTTTTCAATCCATAATAAGTTAACAGAAAATAAGTACACAACTACATTATTTCAACCTAATAAAACTATGTTTATTGTCATTGTTTTAAGAACACAAGTTGACTTGGTAATACTCACATTTTGAGTAAAAAAATTGGCTTTTAACATGTGCAATGTTCAATGAAATAGAAAAAGAAATAATAAAATTTGTTGATTAATCCCACTGGTCACAATGGTGACTGTAATAATGTTTTTGTTATAAGGCTCTGAAAATGTTACTGAATGATGTAGCAATGTATTTCCAGCTAAATTGAAATAATAAACAAATAAAGGGTCTCAATTAAATATGTGGTAGTAAAAAGAACCTGTGGGAGGATTTCAACAAGATAAATGCGACAACAGTGCAAAATATTTCACTATAATATTTCAAAGCAAAAAAAAATATATATATATATTTTTTTTAATGCTGCCCCCTGTGCCTATGAAAATGCCCACGCGTGCCTAGGGTTGCCTACCCCTGGTCTAGGGGATGCAAAAACATAATCTATTCTAGAAAATGTCCTGTGTCTTGCTGAGAAAAAGGAGTACTCTCACGCCGTTGGATTGAGCGATTGCCACAAATCATTTACTCCTGTATCCTTGGACCAGGCCTGTAGTGCCGTAGAGGCCTGTTTCTGGTCATAGGATGTGGTGAGACTAGATTTATCAATCGAGGGATCCCAGATGGCATTAAAATCCGCACCAATTATAAATGAATACCCAGGGAGATCTAACATCGCTCTAGTGAGTGAAGCGTAGAAGTTAGCGCCGTAAACATTAGGGGCATAAACCGCTACTGGAGCAATTTTCCTGTTACAGTAATCTATTTTAGCAATAGTTACTCGGCCATCTGCATCAGACCATACGTCGAACAATTTAATATTCAACTTCCGTTTCACTACTATAGCTACACCACAGGATTTAGTGCCAAAAGAGGAGTAGCTTATGTTTTGATATACTTTATCCGCCAGCTTTACATTGTCAGCCAATAAAAGATGCGTTTCACTTAAAAGAGCCACATCAACCTGTTGTCTTTTCATCCATGTAAACACGCTTTTGCGTTTATGATGTATATTAAGACCCCCTGTATTCCAAATCAAGATATTTAAATTAGCCATAGTCTAAACAGGTTGCAGTATTCGATTTAGTGCCAAAAGAGGAGTAGCTTATGTTTTGATATACTTTATCCGCCAGCTTTACATTGTCAGCCAATAAAAGATGCGTTTCACTTAAAAGAGCCACATCAACCTGTTGTCTTTTCATCCATGTAAACACGCTTTTGCGTTTATGATGTATATTAAGACCCCCTGTATTCCAAATCAAGATATTTAAATTAGCCATAGTCTAAACAGGTTGCAGTATTCCTGTGTGTAATTCGTCTGGAGTAGCAATTCATAATAGATATATATCCAACTGTTAAGGTCCTGTTGAGATCCGGGCTTGAGCATAAAAACAAACATATAAAATAAACAGACATATAATCCCCTATTCCCACCCCCCTCCCACCATTTAAAATACTTAACCAGTATCCCCATATCGAGCAAATCCACCATAACTCCCCTATGCAAATTGCCATAGGGTCTAAAACTATCAAATCTACCATTAGTAGATTATTCTCAGTGGCTGCTGGCCACTCTCCCGTTAAATAAAATGGAGATAAAAAATAAAAGATGCCTCAAAGAGTAGAGTACATTCACTTAAACCTTATAAGAACTTGGCTAAGTTTAAACACACAGAAGAAATAGAAAGGAAAGGCATTGGAGTTATTGCAAAAGAAAAGAAGGAGGGGTTAAATACGTGTATGCAGTACGTCCACCAGGCCAGGGGAGGCGATATTCCGCTGTGAATACTGTTGTTTCCTCCGAAGGTGACCTATGCCGTGTGTGTGGTCAACAGAACGCATGTAAAAGTTACAGAATATTCCATTTCATTTTAGTAAAGTGCAATTAGTCCATCGTATCAGGAGAGGGGGCTGTGCAACAGCTCGTCTGACATTCTAGAATCTTCTGTACTGTTCCATTATGTCTGGCCGAAGCCTCCAATATGTCAACAACAGCAATAGCAATTGACTAAGCCGGCGGTGGAAATCACTATGTTGAGTGAGTGGCCGGTAGAATGTGCCCGAAACGTCAATAGATCTCGAAGTCCAATACAAACATTTATAAAAAAGAACCTCCGGAGATATTGCCCAGTCATGGCCCAACATGATGACTTGCATAAAAATCATAGATAATTTTTTATTTATTTTTTTGCTTTTTTCCCGGCCCTTTTTTGAGGGCACTCAAAACTGTTTACAGTACAAAATTAAATAAAAAGTGTAGTAAAATAAGAAAAATATTTAAACTCTGACTAGACATTGACAAACAAATTACAACTAAAGACAATGAAGGACAACAACAAATACACATGACAAGGGAAAGGGGGGGGGCAGAGAGGGGAGTGAGTAAAGTAGCAGGTGAGGAGGGGGATTGAGAGAAGGGTGGGTTATGGAGTGGATGGCTCACAGGTCAATCTCCTATGATTAGTAGCCTAGATTATCCACAAGCAATTCCCAGATGTTATTAAATTGTGAGACTTCGATGTGATCCACGGTTGAGATTGTTTCCTGTGATATGTAATTTGAGAGAAGGCCCAACCATTGCCCAGTATTCACATTTTTTCTTGTCTTCCAGTTTAAGAGGATAGTTTTCTTGGCAACAGCTAGAGAAACGAGTAGGGGTTTGGTGTTCTGGACTAATAAATTGATAGCAGTAGTATCCCCAAGTAGGCAGAGGGAGGGGGAGAGAGGAATGCTGCAGCTCATAGTGTATTGATGACGGAATTCCAGAAGTCTTGAACAGGTGGGCAGAGCCAGGTGGCATGGAAATAGTTGTCTGGGGTGTTGAGGGTGCAATGGGAGCATACATCTGTGCTTGCAAATCCCATTTGAAACATCCTGTGCTGTGTGATATGTACTCTGTGTAACACCTTATATTGGATTAATTGAAGGTTAGTGTTGTTAGTCATTGTGAATGTGTTGGTGCAAATTTGTTCCCAGGATACGGCATTGGGAGAGAAAGCCAAGTCCTGTTCCCATTTTGTGAAGGGGAGATGGAATGTAGTGTCTGCGCTTGCTAGTATTTTGTATATTTTTGAAAATATTTTCGTCTGTGATGTTATTTTATTCATTGCTAATATAATTGGAGGTGGTTCAAGATCATTCTGTGTAGTGTTAATTTTTATTTCAAAATTGATTTCAGCTGTAGAAATTGGAAGTGTTGGTCTGTCCCAATGCCGTATCCTTCAGTCAAATCTTGATAAGTGATTAGGCTGTTGTCTGTGAAGATGTGGTGAAGATGAGTAATGCCTTTTTGTTTTCAAGCTGGGAAGTATATGGGTGATTTGCCGAGTTGAAAGTCAGGGTTGTGCCAGATTGGTGTGTATTTACAGGGGGTTAGTGTGTTACCAGTGATTTTGTTGGCTTTCCACCAGGCTGTCAGAGTTGTGGAAATGACTGTATTCCTAAAACAAGAGTGATGTTTTATGCTTGTGCTAAAGAATGGCAGATCTTGTGGTGAGATTTCCATGCACACGTCCTTCTCAATGTCTTCCCAGGGGTTGTATTGTTGGGTAGGGTGAATCCATTTGTAGATTGTAACACTTCCTCCGGTCCTGGCCCTGTGGGACCAGGACTCAGACAGTCATATTCACAAGTACCTCCCATTAACAATAACCCTCAGTCTACATTGCCACCCGGTGGGCTGATGCCAATCTGGCATCAGCTCACACACCAACTTATTGTTATTTATTGTCAGTTGTGTTTGTTGTGTTTATTATCTGTTGTCTCCACTTTGTTAGTCTTGTGTTCCCCTGTCTGTGGTTTGTAATTATGTTTTAGTCTGGTTGTTTGTTATTGTTTTCCCAGTACTCTGTGCTCTATTGTTTCTGTCTACCACACCTGTGTCTTGTTTGTAAATTACCCTCTGTGTCTTGTCAATTAGTCTTGTGTTTATAGTCCTGTCTGTCCTGCCCTGCTGTGCGCGGTCATTGTTAAATGTTACCTGTGTCGTGTATGTACCTTGTGTGTTAGTAAACTGTTCATCGTCACGCTCTGTCTCCGGTCTCATCTATACTCTGCCATCTGGGTCCATCATGCCAAAGAAGCGTACCAAGCGTAACAGTAGATGTATATTAATTGGTTGGCCAGATAATAGTTGAGAAAGTTAGGTGCTTCAAGTCCTCCTTGGTTTTTGTTTTTTTGAAGGGTGGTTAACTTAATTCTTGCTTTTTTATTCTTCCAGTAAAACTTAGTACATCATTTACATTTACATTTAGTCATTTAGCTGACGCTTTTATCCAAAGCGACTTACAAGTTCTGTACGACAAGCCATCAGGAAGGGCACAACTCTATCAGCTGAGCAACAATGTTCATCAAAGTGTTGAGTGCTACAGTGTAGGTTAGTTTATTAGGACAAGTGCATGACAGTACGGTTAGTTAGGGTTTTTTTTTTTTTTTTTTTTTTGTTAATTCAGATAATGGTTGAAGAAGTGCGTCTTTAGTCGACGGCGAAAGATTGGACGTGATTCGGCTGTCCTAACTGGGGTGGGTAGTTCATTCCACCATTGTGGGGCAAGGACTGAGAATAGGCGACTTCTCTTTGATGACCCTCCCGGAGCTTGGATAGGAGTAGGTCTGAGGCGGCCAGAAGATGCAGAGCGTAGGGGTCTTGAGGGTGTGTAGTTGGAGACCATTGACCGGAGGTAGGCGGGAGCGGTTCCCTTTGCCGCACGGTATGCTAGGTCGAGGGCCTTGAAGCGGATTCGTGCAGCAATGGGGAGCCAGTGCAGGTCCCTAAGAAGTGGGGTGACATGGGCCGACTTCGGTAGGTTTGAGATCAGGCGGGCCGCTGCGTTCTGAATGAGTTGAAGAGGCTTAGTGGCAGTGGCCGGGAGGCCAGCGAGCAGTGCATTGCAGTAGTCGAGGCGGGAGATGACTGTTGATTGGACGAGGAGTTGGGTGGCTTCTTTTGTCAGGAAGGGGCGTATCCTTCTGACGTTGCTCAGGAGGAATCGGCAGGTTCTGGTCGTCGCTGCGATGTGAGCAGAGAAGTTCAACTGGTCGTCGAGGACAACACCAAGGTTCTTGGCGGTCGGGGACGCAGTCACAGCTGCATTCTCGACTGTGATTGAAAGGTCGGTTAGGGGGGAGGATTTGGCCGGCAGGTGGAGCAATTCTGTTTTGCTTAGGTTCAGTTTGAGGTGGTTGGACGTCATCCAGGCTGAGATGTCGGACAGACAGGCCGAGATCCGCACAGAGACGTGGATATCTGAGGGAGGGAAGGAGAGGAAGAGTTGAGTATCGTCGGCATAACAATGGTAGGAGAAGCCATGAGACGTGATAATGTTACCCAGTGATTTAGTGTAGAGGGAGAAGAGAAGGGGTCCTAAAACCGAGCCCTGGGGGACACCCGTCCGCAGGGGGCGGGTGGCCGACAGGGTCCCTCTCCATGACACTTGGTAGGAGCGGTCATTGAGGTATGATGACAGCCATGTCAGCGCAGAGCCAGCCACTCCCATTCCTGCGAGGGCCGCAAGGAGGATCTGGTGGTTGACTGTGTCGAAGGCTGCAGATAGATCTAGGAGAATCAGGACAGAGGAGAGGCCTTTCGCTTTTGCTAAGTGAAGTGCCTCTGTGACCGCAATGAGGGCTGTCTCTGTGGAGTGACCAGTCCTGAAGCCTGACTGATTAGGGTCTAGGAGGTCATTCTGTAAGAGATAAGTAGTAAGTTGGTTGGATACAGCACGTTCAAGTGTTTTAGAAAGGAAGGAGAGAAGAGAGACAGGACGGTAGTTGCCTATCACAGTAGGGTTCAGGGTTGGTTTTTTTATGAGCGGCGTGACTCTGTAATGGTGGAGTCCAGGGAGTTGAACCAATTGGTGGTAGGCTGGGTTGGGATCATAGTGAATAGATAATTTATTTTTGGGAGAATTGACATTTTGACAGTTGATATTCTACCTATTAGTGAGAGTGGTAAGTTTAGCCATCTTTGTGTGTCGTCTTCTATTGTTTTTAACAGTGGGATGAAATTGAGTTGAAATAACTCTGACAGTCTGGGTGAAATGTTGATTCCTAGATATCTGATATTCCCTGAGGGGAAGGATGGGCTCTGAGCTGCAGGACTCCTATCACCCCCCCACAATGGCAAGATGATTGACTTCGACCAATGTATAGCGTAGTCTGATATTTTAGAGAAGGAGTCTATGAGTTTGATAGTTGCTTGTAGTGAATTGGTTCGTTCCTGTAGGTATAACAACACATCGTCTGCATAGAGGCTGCTCTTATGGTGAGTATTGTGTGTAATGATTCCTTTGATATCATCATTTTGTCTGATTGCTGCTGCAAGAGGTTCAATAAAAAGGGCAAAAAGAGGGGGAGTGGACATCCCTGCCTGGTTCCCCTGTGAAGTGTGAAGCTTTGTGATGTTAGTCCGTTAGTAGTAACAGTGGCCCTGGGTGACGTGTATAGTGTTTTAATCCAATGAATAAACGACTCCGAAACCAAATTTTTGTAATGTCCGGAATAAAAATGACCAGTTTACAATTTTTGTAATGTCCGGAATAAAAATGACCAGTTTACTCTATCAAAAGCTTTTTCTGCATCTAGTGAGGTGATTATTACATCGAGGTTTTGTTGTTTGGTTATATTCATTAGATGGAATAACCTGCGCATGTTATTTGACCCGAGGCGTCCTTTAATAAATCCTGTTTGGTCGGGGTGAATTAGGGTGGATATGACTGTTTCCAGTCTGGTGGTTAGCGCTTTAGTTATTATTTTAATATCTGTGTTGATCAGTGAGAGGGGGCGGTAGCTAGCGGGTAGGGTTGGCTCTTTGTCCGGCTTGAGCAGTAGTGAGATGAGTGCTGTGTTCATGTGTGGGGGGATTCTGGAGGTATGTTTTATTTCATTAGCCATCCTTATGAATAGTGGAGATATTGTTGACCAGAAATGTTTGGAGAATTCAGCAGGGAAGCCGTCGGGTCCTGGGGATTTATTGTTGGGCATCTGAAGTAATGCTTTGACGAATTCAGTTAAGGTTAATGGATTGTCCAGTGATTGTGCATGCTCTTTGGATATTTGGGGAAGATTTATAGCATCGAGGAAGGCGTCCATATCAGCAGTGTTTGGATTAATGTCAGGTGTGTATAATTTACTATAATTTTATTTAAATGTGTCGTTGATCTCTTGAGGTGCTCTCAGCGTCTTCCCTGCTGAGTCCTTTACTGCAAGTATAATTGATTTTTCTTTGTTTTTTTTAGTTGGTTGGCTAGATATTTTCCAGATGTATTGTTGTGTTTAAAGTGGTCCTGTCTTAATCTCTGTATCAAAAATTTCGTTTTTTTATTTTGTATTTCATTAAGCTGAAATTGTAATTTGCGTAAATCCCTCAAAATTGATTCGTTAGGGTCATTAACATGCATTATTTAATTCCTCTATTTTTTGTTTCAGATTATTTTCAAATTGGAGATCTTTTTTTTTCTTATGTGATGAATATGATATGATGTTTCCTCTCAATACTGCTTTGGCCGTTTCCCATAGTAATGTGGATGACATTTCTGGAGAGTCGTTCGTTTCCATCAAGGATGTCCACTCTTTCTTGAAATATGTGTCGAATTCAGGGTCTTCCAGCAGTGATGTGTTGAAGCGCCATCTCTGGGAAGGTGGTTTGGGGTGATTAGTATTTAGAGTGAGGGAAACAGGTGCATGGTCACTGATTGTAATGGGATGGATTTTAGAATCACAGATGTCTGGTTGGATTGAATTGCTGGCAGTAGCGGCCGCTGGGTACTTCGCCACTAGGGGCGCTATACCAAATATTTTGTACAGTACAGTACCACGCAACACTCATGGCAAGACGTGAGCGATTCGACTCACGCTCACTGCAATGAATCGGCTCTTATGAACGAGTCGCTCAGCTGTTACTACAACAACACACAACCAGTCAAATAAAGTATAGTCTAGACTCTAATTCACAACTTGAAACACAATATATAAATAGAAAAGTTAGAAACAAAACTCGCCCGTCTACAAACACAGGCAGATCTCTCCCTCTCTCCTTCTCTCTCTCACACACAGCGCGACGTGGAATCGATTCGTTACACAATCAGACCTATTATATACCAAGAATAACTTCAGTATGAGTACAGGGCTGTACACATATTTTGCATATTGTTAAACGAGCCAAGGCTAGCTATTAAACTATCGATATGAATAGAAAATCTGGGACCCTGATGTAAACAAGACAAACGTCTTTCTCTGGTCTGCATCCCCTTAACAATTGTGTGTATTGAGCCGTACTGTATTGTACCCATTCTGCAATCTGTTAATAAAGTTCTCATTCATTCATTCAAACATAGACGATATTGAACAAGCCATAATCCACGTATTTTCAATCCGAGAGAGCTGCAGTAGTTAAATCAATGAGCCATCGATAAATAAACAATCAGCAATGTCTCGCTTCATGAATGGCCAGCAGTAGTACTGCTCCTAAAAAAACTATTTACAAACGTTAACGTTAAGCAGAGAGAGAGAGAGAGAGAGAGATTTCTTCAACCTCGAACCTAAATTCCTCAGCAACCCGTGTTACCAAGTAAACAAATCACGGAACGATAGCCTAGTACTACCAGCGTTAGCTCCCAGAACGATAGCCAGTTAGCCCGCACCAGCCTAGTACTAGTACTAACGTTAGCTGCCAGAACGATAGCCAGTTAGCCCGCACCAGCCTAGTACTAGTACTAACGTTAGCTCCCAGAACGATAGCCAGTTAGCCCGCACCAGCCTAGTACTAGTACTAACGTTAGCTGCCAGAACGATAGCCAGTTAGCCCGCACCAGCCTAGTACTAGTACTAACGTTAGCTCCCAGAACGATAGCCAGTTAGCCCGCACCAGCCTAGTACTAGTACTAACGTTAGAGAGAGAGAGAGAGAGAGAGAGACTCACTGTTTAGTTGAAACGTCCAGGGCAGGAGAGCTTGATATCCGCCATATAGCTTGTTAGCCAAGTGTTAGCTCAGCTGAGCTCGTCGACGTTAGCACAACACTCAACAAGTACATTCCTTTGTCCATTTCCGCTCGAACAGACTGCAAACTACCTGGCGTTCTATCGCCATGCTCTAAGACAAACTCTAACCTTAACCAACTTTGAAAGAGTGCCTAAGCTTAACAGTCTAAAGAAAGAACTTGCAGGCACGGCACGCTCTAAGACAAACAACAGTACTAGTACCAGGAACCAAGCTAGAAGCTAGAATTGGAACATTAGAAATTGGATTCGGCCAATCAGAGATCGTCTCTGTGAAATTCTGCCATGGAAAAAAATACTGGCGTCGGCCAATCAGAGAGTGTCTCCGCGAAATGCGGCTATGGAAATTCTCACGGAAGTTCACGCTGCTTTCTAGACCGCTTCAAATCGCGCTCGGATTCCAACATAATAGTCATATTTCAACGCACAACGCCGTATGCACTGATTGGCTGTGACGGAGACAGCGATCAAACTGTGACGCGCACTCAGAGCGCTATCGCGTATAGCCCAGGCCGAGAAATACAAAAAAAAATAAAATAAAAAAAAACGTGATGTCACTTCCTGCTCTGGAAAACGATGTTTTTTTAATTTAGATAATAACGTTATATTGTGCATTGGAAATACAAACATACTTAAAATGAGTAAATATTATTAATTTTAAACATGTTTATATTATTTATAGGGCTATAAAACACAAAAACGAAAAAGTTTTATTGTCTTCTTCTCTGATTTAACAGCAGCTGGCCAGCAGGTGGGTCGGCGCCCTAGCGCCCCTAGTGGTAGAGCCGCCACTGATTGCTGGTAAGAAAGAAATCAATTCGAGAGAGAGACTTATGGACATGTGAGAAATGTGTATACTCTTTAGAGGAGGGATGGCTTGTGCGCCAGCTGTCGCCAAGACCAAAATCCGTCATATATTGTTTCAGTGTGTCAGTGGAATGCCAATTTCTTGATTTGCTTGTTCTGTCAATAGTGGGATTAATAACTGTGTTGAAGTCACCTCCAATTATGATAGTTGAGTTGGGGTGATTACTTAGTGCTGAGAAGAAAGAGTGAAAAAAAGTGGGGTCATCAGCATTAGGACCGTAAATACTGGCAATGTTCATGTTGTGAAAAGACAGAGCAGTTGACAATGATGAAACGACCCTCTGGGTCTGAAAATGTGAAATTGTGAGTGAGTGGCAGTCGTTTATTAATTAAAATGGAAACTCCTCTTTGCTTTGAATTATATGTTGCTGAGAAGGTTTGAGGGAAATGTACATTTACATTTTTGATGGTCGGATTCTGCTTGGTGGGTTTCCTGTAATAGACAGATGTCTGCTTCTAGTTCCACTAGGTGGTTCATGATTTTAATTAATTTAGCCTGTGAGCCAGCCCCTCGAATATTCCATGTTATAAATTTAATAGGAAGCATTTAGTGTTTGTGTGTATATACAGTATGTGTGTATGGTCGTGCATGAGAGTTTGCATATATATGCGCATACAAGCGCCTGTATTTGCATGTGTGTGCATGCATATGGTTGTGTCTGCGCGTTTGGTGTAGATATATTGGGGGGGAGAAGGGAAAGAGGGAGGAACATTTAAAGTTGTTGTTGAGCAGGGAGGAGGAGACACTAAGGGAAGGGTACAGATAAACAAGACAACAAGCAACATTAAGACAGCACATAACCGGAGCCCATTGCTCCGTTCTATCATTTTGGCAACTTGTCCGCTAGCCATGTGTCCCGTGAAGATAATAATCAATAATGATAACATTATAAAAAGGAGAAAAGAAAGAGAAAAAAAAATATATATAATAATAATAATAATAATAATAATAATAATAATAATAATAATAATAATAACTGAGAAAGAAAGAACAAATTTAAGAAATATAAATATATATATATATATATATAAATATATATATATATATATATATATATATATAAACAAATAAGCAAGGAAGTAGATAGATATATAGGCTATATCAATTAGCAGTCCAATAGGGATAGGGGAGAGCAGATGTAGAGTCATTGTTCATATTCTGTGTTATTGGGGAGAGATTTACTTACTAGCTTGGAGGCGCTTAAGGGTCATGTTTTAGTTTCACCGCTAGATGGCGCCAAATTATCCAACCTTGTCTTCAATTGTCTTCTTATCTATGTCCAATGTCCATCATCACCATCATCATCTCTGTAATTCTCATCATCGCCATAGTCATCACCACCATCATTACCACCATCATCACATTAATCATCATCACCATCATATCACCATTGTTATCATAATCATCATCACCATCATATCCCCATCACCATTGTTATCATAATCATCATCATCATCATAACAATCATCATCATCACCACCACCACAACCATCATTCCCACCTATGAGAGTATATGAGGGGAAGATGGGCAGTATGGAGAGAGAGAGAGAGAGAGAGAGAGAGAGAGAGAGAGAGAGAGAGAGAGAGAGAGAGAGAGAGAGAGAGAGAGAGAGAGAGAGAGAGAGAGAGAGAGAGAGAGAAAAATATATAATGTTAGGTTGAGCCATCTATGTGGGCTATCCTACTCACAACCATGTGACAACCTTTGGATCTCTGTAGAGCTGATTGTTGATATACAGCTTGTCCAGTACGATTGTTGCTTTCTGGCCCTTCTCTCTTTGCTCTTTTAATATGGGGTAAAGTTGTCTTCTCCTCCAGAGGATCTCAGGGGGGTACTGCTCATTGATAGAGAATGGTGTATTCTTGAGCTCCCGTCCATAAGAGAGAATTGTGTCTTTCATCTTGAAGTGGGTCAGCCTGGCCATAATCGGTCTGGGTCTGTCATCTCTTTTTTTAGAGAATCTGTGGGCTCTTTGGAAGTCGATCCTTTGGATTAGTTTCTCAAGTTTCAAGTTTCTTTAATAGTTGTCATACAGAAGTACAGAATACTTTTATACAAAATGCTTCTTACTGTTACGCTCCAGAGACTGTGCAAGACAAGATAAGTATGAAATAAAATAACATAGTATAGCATGTAAATTAGAAGTATAGACATATGTACAATGTTCGATGCAGAATAGACGTAACTGAGTTACCATATAATATACAATACTGTGCAGTGTACTAATATACAATACTATATAGTGCAAGGCAGAAATGGGATGAGGTGCAATTTAGGTACAATTTACAGTAGGTGTACGAGTTGTAGTGCAAATCCTTTATCAATAAATATAAAGTGTGTTTGTGTGATCTAAAGTGTGGAGAGTGGGTGCTGCAGTGTGTTGTTTGTTTAAGTGAGTGTGTGCATGTGGGTGTGTGTGCTGTGTGCATTTGATGGTTGTTGCATAGTGTTTATTGTTCGTTTAGCAGCCTGATGGCCTGGGGATAGAAGCTTCTTCTGAGTCTTTCTGTGCTCGCCTTAAGACTCCGGTATCGCTTGCCTGACCGCAGCAGTTCAAAGAGGCAGTTGTTCGGGTGGCTCGAGTCCTTAATAATTCTCGTAGCCTTCCCCTTGCACCGCTTGTTGTAAATGTTCTGGAGGGTGGGAAGCCCCCCTCCAATTGTGCGTTCGGCTGAACGTGTCACTCTTTGTAGTCTGCTACGGTCTTGTGCAGTGCTATTCCCAAACCAGGAGGTGATGTTGCCAGTCAGGATGCTATCTATTGTACATGAGTAGAAGTTCCTAAGGATCTTCTGACTGACTTGGAACTTCCTTAGGCGCCTGAGGAAGTAGAGGCGTTGTCGTGCCTTCTTCACAACACTGTCAATGTGTGTGGTCCATGTCAAATCCTCGGATATGTGGGCTCTGAGGTACTTGAAACTGTTCACTCTCTCAACCGGTGCCCCGTCGATGCTGAGGGGGCTGTAGTCCTTGACCCCCGACCTCCTGAAGTCCACAATCATCTCTTTTGTTTTGCTGACGTTCAGGGAGAGGCAGTTCTCCTGACACCACTGTGACAGGTTCTCTACCTCTTCCAGGTAGGCCCTTTCGTCGTTGGCAGAGATCAGGCCCACCACTACTGTGTCATCAGCAAATTTGATGATGGTGTTGTTGTTCCGCTGTGCTACACAGTCATGTGTGTACAGGGAGTAGAGGAGGGGGCTCAGAACACAGCTCTGGGGGGCCCCTATGTTGAGCGTGATGGATGAGGAGGTGCAGTTGCCTGCTCTTACCACCTGGGGTCTGCCCGTCAGGAAGTCCAAGACCCACTGGCAGAGGTCATAGTTCAAGCCCAGGTCCCTGAGCTTGGCTATGAGTTTGGAGGGGACTATGGTATTGAATGCTGAGCTGTAGTCGATGAACAGCATTCTCACATAGTTCCCCTGCCTGGTCATGTCTTCGGTCATGTGTAGGTTGTTTCTTAAGAAGCTAAACACCTTCTTTTCTGTTTTGAGGTAATCCTCTCCCTGCTCTTCATCCACACCAGTAATTACAATATTTTTCCTCATACTGTGACATTTCAGATCGAGAATAGCTGCAGTGAGATGTTTGTTTTGGGATTCTAGGGTTGTTGTGGTAGTAGTTAGGCTGTCTACCTGTTTGCGGAGCTCACTGTTGTCCTTCTGTACGTCCATGATGAGTTTGTTGTTGAATTCCATTGCTATTTTCACTGCCTCTATCTTGTCCAGATTATCGAGTTTGCTGAGTTTTCTTTCGATGCTGGCCAGCCTCTCACTATCCGTGATAGATAGTTTGGTGGTTTGAGAAGATGTCAGGGTATTGCTGATTTTAGAGGGTTGAGCATCTCCCTCACTCTCTGTGGAAAATGCATCCCCTCTTACTCTCTTGTTGTCATCTGACATTGTCAGAAAGGCGTTGTCAATAAACCTCTCTATTCTTACTATTTTATCCAGTTTTCCTCTCTTTTGTTCTCTCAGTAGATTATAGTTTGGAGCAGCTAGCTAGCAAGCATCTCACTCCATTTTGTGTGTCACTTCCTGGTCTCTGTGTGTCACTTCCTGGTCTCTGTGTGTCACTTCTGGGGAGTCTGTCATCCTATGTAAAGACTGAGGTTACAAGCCTAGGTGTCATCTTGGACTCAGACCTGACCTTTAAGTCTCATAAATAAGGCCATGAAAACGTCATTCTTCCACCTAAGAAACATAGCGAAAGTAAGACCTTTCGTAAATAAAAAGGATGCAGAGACACTTATTCATGCTTTTGTATCAAGTCGGCTTGACTATTGTAATGCACTGTTCACTGGTCTTCCCAAAGCAACCATTGGGAAGCTTCAGCTTATCCAAAACTCTGCAGCTCGATTACTAACTCATACAAGGAGAAGAGAACATATCACTCCAGTCCTAGCCACTCTGCACTGGCTTCCAATAACTCATAGAATTGATTTTAAGGTCCTTTTCCTAACATATAAAGCTCTTAATGAGCAAGGCCCAAAATACATAGCAAATTCCCTAGTTAGTTATCTGCCCTCAAGAACGCTACGGTCATCCACTACAGGTTTACTAGACACGCCCAGAAACCAAAAGAGGATAGGAAGTATGGCATTTGCCAACTATGCCCCAAAACTATGGAACACACTACCAACACACATCAGAAACGCCAGCTCCATACACATTTTTAAAGGAAAATTAAAAACGTACCTATACAGTCTAGCTTACAAATAGTTATGGCTTGGAAAAACCTGATGGATCCATGAGGCTAGGATAAGCCTTGTGGACCCAACTTTTTAGATGAAGGAACGGGTACATACGCACACAATACACGACCACTGATGGATCCGTAGGGCTTGGATAAGTCTTATGGACCCAACTCTTTAGATGAGGGAACGGCTACATACGCACACAATACGCGACCACTGATGGATCCATGGGGCTTGGATAAGTCCTGTGGACCCAACTCTGACCACTGACCACATGAGGGAACGGGTACATACGCACACAATACACGGCCACTGATGGATCCATGGGGCTTGGATAAGTCCTGTGGACCCAACTCTGACCACTAATAAAAACGTAACTACACTAGCGTTATAAGAGCTAACATTGCTACCTACCGTACAAGTGCATTGGTTTAGTGCATTTCCTACTTCCGGTTGCTACTGAGCGGACATGTTTGTGCGGACCTGTTCTCCTAAACTGGTAAGCAAATGACTGTTTTCATGTTTTCATTTTTACATTATTTTCATTTTTACGTTATTATTATTATTATTATTATTATTATTATTATTATTATTATTATTATTATTATTATTATTTTTTATTTTATTTTTTTAAACATTGATCTTAACTGATCACTGTGACTTTATTGCTTTTATCGTTATATATGCCTATGTTTGTGTACAGCACTTTGAGCTACATGACATGTATGAAAGGTGCTTTATAAATACTTACTTACTTACTTACTTACTTACTTACTTACTTACTTACTTACTTACTTACTTACTTACTTACTTACTTACTTACTTACTTACTTCCTCCTGCTGTCTCTGTCACCTGCTGTCAACACCACCACCACCACAAAAAAATTATAATAATCATAGATCATTTAAACAGCTAACGTTAATCTCCCCAGCCTTAGTGGACGTTCAATGATTTATCAAAACAAATAAACCGGACCAAACCCCCTTATATCAGATGTACGAAACATTAAAATAAAGTATCTAGACGATATCCAGCGTCACATAGTTAACCTATTTATAAAACAAGGTTATCAAAATTTATATGACGCCGTTTGGCGTTTAAGCCATAACGAAGTGTTCTGCACAAAAACAGTATACTGTAGCCTATTTAGACGAGGTGTCCTCCTGGCTCTTCAAGAAGGTTTTAGCTTCATCAGGCGAGGAAAGATGCGTCCTCAATCCGTCTTTAGTGACGATGGACAGCCTCGCAAGGTACCGGAGGGTCGGTCTGAAACCTTGACTGTAGAGTAATGGAATGACGGTCTTGTAACGGGAACGTTGATCCACAACTTCCGGGCAGTAATCTTCATAGAAATAGACTGTGTGCCCTCCGTATGCCAGTTTACCATTCTTCTTCCGTGCCTCTCGAACAATTCTTTCTTTTATTCCAATTTGACGTAAACTAGCAATAACTACTCTAGGCTTGGAGTTATTTAGAGCTTTAGCACCAATTCTGTAACATTGATCCACTTCAGGTGTCGTAGTGAGGATCTCCGGACCCAGAATTTCAACCAGCGCATTTGCAAACGAGACATTGGGTTGTTTGCAACTCACGGATTAATCCAGACCTACTATGCGAATATTAGGTCGGCGGAATCGGTATTCGAGGTTGACTATCTTAGCCAATAGCTTATCGTTGATTCCTTCTATATCCTCGCATTTAGCAGTGCAAGTACTCAAGCCAGTTTCCATTACGTCTAGAGTCTAGACGATTGGTCTGTGCACCAACCGTTTCCCATAGCTTTTCGATTTTGGATTCGATAGATTCTTTGCTAGAGGTAACCTGGTTGGTTAGGGAGCGTAAACCTTCCGTTATGGTGCTCTCTATTTTCTTTATGGTGCCTTCAAGCTTAAAATGGGATTGCGTGAGCTTGATCTGGGATTGCGTTAGCTCTTCGATTAGCTTTGTAAGGTACTCCGTATCGGTTGAAGCGTCATCTCTCTTTGGCTCGTTTTCTTTCTTCGGTGCCATTGTGGTTCTTTCAGTCAATATAGTTAGTTGGAAACCTAAGGTGATATATACGTACAAGTTTAACCGAATTGGGGGTATAAAAAGAGGCTTTTAAAGGCAAAATATAAAAACGGGAGAAGCAGCTTTACACAGTGCGACTCTACATACTCGACCCGGAACCGGAGTCCGGACGGGGATATTTGCGATCGCTTAAACTATATCTTGAATTATGGCTATGGGTCTAATACACCCGTCGCTTATCAATGACTTGCCTAACAGTCAACATGTACGAAACGGATTGTTTTTTCATCAGTACATTTCCGTTTTATACCGTTTTGAATACGAGTATAGTTTTGGAGATTTCTAGTAATTCCAGAGAAAGACGATAATAGCCCTTTGTAATTTTTCGGCTGATTTATGAATCGTTTTCAAATAAACGCTAGATTATCGATAGTATATGTGTCCTTATGCATGCTAGAGAAGCGGGCTGAAAAATCGCTTATCCGTGCATTGCTCCGCGCCAACGGCCCACACACACACACGTTGTGACCGCTGTGAAAAAAACATCTGATTAACCCAATACTGGTAACATAGATTCCTTACCTCACATCTGATGTTCTGCAAAAAGATTAATCCAATTCCTGATCGCCATTCCAAATATTGATCGCGTTTATTGATCCAACGTTATAGTCCAAAACACATAATCGACGCTGCTCCCAGCCTCCCCAGTCAATGGGGTAACACGATACCGCTTGCCCGAGAAGGGAAACCCGGACCGGAGTTTTTTTCTGATGCACAGTCCCAGCCAATCCAATCCAATGATGTGCAATACCATCTGGGAGACGATAGGCGGCGGTATTTGCCTTTTTGCAAGCTCAGACCCATTCCCAACGATAACATCAGGTTGGATGGATGAAAATGAATGGATATCGCTAATAAAAGAAATAACGATTAAAACCTGACTATACTCGTGATTGGCACTCAAGCGATGGCGAGTTAACCCGACTATACTCGTGGTTGGCACTGAATGGGTTAAATGTAAATATCACTGATTAGCAAATCCTAATGACGCTGAGAATAGCCATACGTATATAAATGCACTTTCGATGCACATTGATTAAAGGTTCAAACAAACTTGAGCTTGAACACAAATATGAGGTTCTGAGGTATTTCTGTGCACTATATAATAGTGGGTAAGGCTGAGCCCGAACGTTAGTTTGTTAAGTTGGCATTCGAATTCAAAATCAAAATTTGAATAAAAAAATTGTAATAGATATATATATATTTTTCTTTTATATATATATATTTTTATGTGTCTATTCATTCTGTTTAAACCAATGGGGTTTTTCTTCACAGTTGCAGATAAAGAGTAGGCTACACTAATATTATAGTATTAAAAAAAATTGCTGAGTTATATTCATTAAAGAAAGTTGATTTAATAAAAAAAGAAAGACTCATTTAATCAGATTAATCACTTTATTTAAATTGAGGATTTAGTTTGAGGATATTTATATGTACATTATTATTATATATTTTTTTATAAAAACATTATTTAACAAATTCCCGGCCAAGCACGAATGTTTCGAATCCAACGGTAGTGGGCCGGCAAGGTTGTTTTGGCTTTTATTTCATTTTAATAACCTACTCAATGTCACCGAGCGGCAATGCAGATTTACCCTACTCTTGGAATTCGGAAAAGTGCATTACCGGCCAGATCCTCATAGGGGCGCTGTCTCGATAGGGGCTGGTACCATGTATTGGTACTGACTAACACTGGGCTGGCCAAATCACATCTCTTACTAAGCACCCCCCCCCCCCCCCCCCCCCCCCCCCGCCAGTCGTGTGGTACATGACTGAGAGGGGGCTGGCTGGTACATGACTGAGAGGGGGCTGGTACATGATTGAGAGGGGGCTGGTACCATGTATTGGTACTGACTAACACTGGGCTGGCCCAATCACATCTCTTACTAAGCACCCCCCCCCCCCCCCCCCCCCCCCCGCCAGTCGTGTGGTACATGACTGAGAGGGGGGCTGGTACATGACTGAGATGGGGCTGTGGTACATGACTGAGAGGGGGCTGTGGTAACATGACTGAGAGGGGGCTGTGGTACATGACTCAGAGGGGGCTGTGGTACATGACTGAGATGGGGCTGTACATGACTGAGAGGGGGGCTGTGGTACATGACTGAGAGGGGGCTGTGGTACATCATTTACATTTACATTTAGTCATTTAGCTGACGCTTTTATCCAAAGCGACTTACAAGTTCTGTACGACAAGCCATCAGGAAGGGCACAACTCTATCAGCTGAGTAACAATGTTCGCCAAAGTGTTGAGTGCTACAGTGTAGGTTAGTTTATTAGGACAAGTGCATGACAGTATGGTTAGTTAGGGTTAGATTTTTTTTTTTTTTTTTTTTTTTTTTTAGTAGTAGACTGAGTAGATGACTGAGAGTGGGCTGTGGTACATGACTGAGAGGGGGCTGGTATACAGGACTGAGAGGGGGCTGGTACATGACTGAGAGGGGGCTGGTATACATGATTGAGAGGGGGCTGATATACAGGACTGAGAGGGGGCTGGTATACATGACTGAGAGGAGGCTGGTACATGACTGAGAGGGGGCTGGCTGGTACATGACTGAGAGGGGGCTGGTACATGACTGAGAGGGGGCTGGCTGGTACATGACTGAGAGGGGGCTGGCTGGTACATGACTGAGAGGGAGCTGGTACATGACTGAGAGGGGGCTGGTACCATGTATTGTGCATCATTGTAGGTCAAACCATTAAAAAGTTAATTTCCACAGCAGCCATTTTGGATTTTGGTCTCTCACAAATTTCCCCCGCCTTTTTTAAAAATACACCCCGGCTAAATTTGTTTATTAACACATTGGCGGCCATTTCCCCGGTTTTCCCCCCGCCCCCCCCCCTACAAGATGTGTGTTGTTTCACTATGTTTTTGGGGATACGGTGTAACCCCTCAGCTTCTGCTGGGGTTGTGCTCTTGCTTAGAGAGGCAATTTCTTTTTCTGAAAATTGTTTGGTCGCTGTCATGTGGACTTAGCAAGGCCTGTGACCAGTACTTAATCAAGGACTTGTGTCTTCTCTCGTTATGAAAAACTGCGTTCCTCTTACAGTAGTGAGAGTGTACTTTTTTTGTTGTGATGGAGGGTTGTTTGTGTCGTTTTTACGTTTAAGATCCACAACTGGGTTAGGTGTTGGCCTACAGAAGTTACATGTGTAAGCTCTTGTACCAGGGCTCTCTTGGTCTGTGTTTTTTCTTCCTTTAGGGTAAAGGTGTAAGAATTCAGGTGGCAGGTTCGCACATGAACATGTGAAGCTGTTACCTTGACAGGTATACATGCGCTTCATGTAGCACGCTATGACTGGTGTCATGGCTCTGCTTTGTCATTGCATCATATCAGGGGTCATGAGGGGGTGAACTGATAAACCCTCCCTCCCCTTTTTTCTGATTGGTCAGGGGGTTGGACCTCCTGTCCTTCGGGCTTCCTGTCACGCTGCTGGGTCAGCGCGTCACAGGGTAGGGAGGGAGTTCCCTGGTCCCACGCCATATTTGGGCAGGTGGGTCACGGAATTCCCCCCGCCATAGAGTATGTCACTGGGCGCGTTTCTATTGGTTGTGAGACTTCCATGAGTTCTTTTCAGGCTCCATGTTGTGGACCTCTGTTATTGTCAAGATGAGTTATGTGGTGCGTGAGAACTTAAAAATAAGTTCTGCTCTGCGCTCTGTTGCATATGTCTTGAGCTTGGTCACGTAGCTCAATGTTACATATATCTTTTCAATTATTACTCACGTGGGAAGTCTCTCTGGGGGTTCCCTGTCTCCTCTCTTTTATACAGGTCAGGGTTGACAGGGGTGTTTTCCCTCGGATGCGTCATATGAGACCCATATCTGTGTCTTGGCCAGCTTCCTGCCACTCTCCCAGCCGGCTTGGAGGGAACGTTATCTGGGTTCTTTTTTTTTAACAAGGTTTTTTTATTTGAAGATTCAATTTTCACAGGCGGTCCCACATGGGCCAATTTTTTTTAAAATAAAATAAGGCCCTCCCTCCCTTCCCCCCACCCCTATACCAGACACAATCATTCTAAAATACCTTAAATCGTTTATTAATCATTGTTTTTCCTTTTAGCTTTTAAATCACCAGACAGCAGTCACATATCTCATGTATTCTGTAGATAGAGAAGAAGAAAAGTAAGAACATAAAAGAATAATAAGCTGAGAGACCAGGAAGGCCAGTCAGATCGCCTCTGTCACATTATCCGCTTCCATACCCTCAAAGAAAGTTAGAAAAGGATCCCAAATATTGTGGAATTTTTCGGTACAACCTCTGACAGTATACCTGATCTTCTCCAGTTTAATATGATACATGACCTCTCTCATCCAGTGGCCATAGACAGGTGAACCTGGGTCCTTCCATTTGAACAGTATTAGCCTTCTGGCCAAGAGTGAACAGAAGGCCAGCATTCTAGATTCCCACCAACTAAAGTGGATGTCCATTGGGGCCACTCCGAATAATGCAATATATGGTGATGGCTCCACTTCCTTTCCAAATATCTTAGAGAAGGTGTCAAATATGGTCTGCCAATAGGTGTGCAACTCTGGGCACGTCCAGAACATGTGGAGCAGAGTGGCTGGAGCCTGTCTGCAGCGGTCGCATAGAGGGTCTATGTTGGGATATATTTTAGAGAGCCTGTCTTTGGACCAATGCAGTCGGTGTACAATTTTAAATTGGATAACCGCATGTTTAAGGCAAATGGAAGAGGAGAAAATCCCCTGTATTATTTTGTCCCATGTGTCCTCTGTGATTGGTTCACCTAAGTCAGTCTCCCATCTGCCCCTGAGGAGATCTAAAGGTGTCGAGTTGCTTCTATTAAGTAGTTTATAAATTCTGCTTATAGCCTGTTTCTGGATCAGTTTACAGTTCAATATTGAGTCTAAAAGGGAGGCAGGAGGACACACTGGGTAGCAGTCCGAGTTCGAAGTTACGAAGCTCCGGAGTTGCACGTATCTATAGAAGTGTGACCTAGGGATCTTGTATTTCTGTACTAGCTGTTCAAAGGAGGCAAAGTTGCCGTCTATATAGAGGTCAGACAGCGTAATCACTCCACTCCCAGCCCAACTGTCGAAGGCCTTATCCATCGTTGATGGGACAAACATGTGATTTCTTGTGATCGGAGCAGCCAGTGATAGTTCCCTGAGGGAAAAGGTTCTTCTAAATTGGTTCCACACTTTTATCGAATGGATGACAACTGGGTTCGAGGTAAAGCTAGATATGGGCTGTGTGAACGGGAGCTTAGCACATAACAAGGCAGATAGGGAGGTGGACTTAACCGACGCTCTCTCCAGCACTGTCCACCAGGGGGCTGTGTCCTCGCCCTTTACCCAGTATAATAACGATCTTATGTTTGCTGCCCAGTAGTGGTAAATGAAGTTTGGAAGCGCCATCCCACCCATTACACGGGGTCTCTGCAGCATAGATCTTTTGATCCGGGGCGGTTTTTTGTTCCAGATAAAGGAAGATATCTGGTTGTTTATCTTGGAGAAGAATGTCTTAGTCAGAAAGACTGGAAGACTCTGAAATACATATAGAAATTTTGCCAATACATTCATCTTTATTGTGTTGATTCTCCCACCCAGGGATAGCAACAGGGGGTCCCAACATTCAATATCTCTCGCTAGACCAGACAGTAAAGGTTGATAGTTAGCCATATATAGGTCCTTATGTTCATGCGTGATCCATATCCCGAGGTACTTGAACTTTTTAGGGCACATTTTTTAACGGGAATGTGCTCAGAGTCAGAGGTATCCGATCCGCCGAGGTGCCGACGGGCATCAGTTCGCTTTTTTGAATGTTGATTTTGTATCCGGATATTTTGCCGAAGTCTGCAAGTAGGGTCATCAACCGAGGAAGACTCGTTTGGGGTTATGATATATACAACAACATGTCGTTCGCGTAGAGCGAGACTTTATGCTCCAAGCCCGCGCGCATGATCCCTTTGATATCGGTGTTCTGCCTCAGAGCCAGCGCAAGGGGCTCCATTGCGATCACGAAAAGGAGTGGAGATAAAGGACATCCCTGTCTCGTATCCCTATGGAGTTCAAAGTAGGTGGATAGATTGTTGTTGGTGCGAACGGCAGCCATCGGAGACGTATATAGAATTTTAATCCAAGCTATGAGTTTAGGGCCAAACCCAAACCTCTCCAGAGCGTGAAAAAGATAGTTCCACTCGACCCGATCAAACGCTTTTTCCGCATCAAGGGAGATAGGCCGGGAGCCAGGTCTACCCCTCGGGGTGTTTTTTGCTACCTTTTTTTCATTATTATTTCCTGTTACCCCATACCTTGGGCCATCACAAGTTGATAATGACCACCCCCAAATCAGCCCTGTGTGGCCTCAGGGGCCAAAAAAAACTCTTTTTGGGAAAAGCTTCTGGCGAAATTATGGAGATAAAGGTAGCAAAAAACATCCTGAGGGGTAGACCTGGCTCCCGGCCTAAGAGGACCACCTCAGGTGTTCCGGGTGGAGAGGGGCTATACAGGATATTTAGGAGGCGTCTGATATTAAAGAAAGAGTACCGATTCTTGATGAAGCCTGTTTGGTCCGGCGAGATAATCGAGGGGAGAACCCCCTCCAGACGATGGGCCAGAACCTTAGCGAGAACCTTGACATCGGCGTTAAGGAGGGAAATTGGACGTAATGAGCCGCATTCCAGTGGATTCTTGTCTTTAGAGATAACAGCTTGGCGCATGGTCGGAGGAAGAGAATTTGTTGAGAATGATTCATACATAAAAATAGGGAAACAATGTCCAGGCAAGCACTCCAGGTTTTTCCAAATTTATTGGCAGCCTGTAATCATGACGTTTCGGTGTGAACACACCTTCTTCAGAATGGCTTGCATGAAGCATGAAGGGTAAGTGACCCTAGTATATACAAGTCAAACAGGAAGTGACAACATAGGAAGTGACAACACATTCCCACAAGAGATCTGCAAAAAAGTACAAAATACCACTTACAAGCACAACCTTTTCAGAATTATGTAAATAAAAAAGAAGCGTGTAAATCAAGAAGAAACAGTAAATCACAGAGATATATCTATATATAGTTATATATATTTTATACAGAGTAGGCCTACATCTTAAACTCTAAACATAAACACTCATGACCCATATAAGCCATCTTTCAATTATAAATATAAAGAATGATAAATGAAAATAGTAAACAATCGAATGAAATGAAATAATCAAATGAAACAGGTCAAAACATTTTCCTCATTGAGGCCTCTAGGCTCTAGACAATCCAGAAAATGAATATAAAAGCATTCCCTTTGTAGCAAGAGCCTGTCTCTGTCGCCACCTCTTGGTGGTCTCAAGACCTGCTCTATACCCATGTATTTTAAGCCAGAAATATCATGTCCTAACTTATTAAAGTTTGAGTCTGAATGTATTTTCAATAATAATCCATATGTTGGACACATTAAAGCCTATTGGAGGTATATTGATGATTTATTTTTTGTATGGTCAGGCACTATGAGGCTCTGGAAGAGTTCCACTTGTTTCTCAACTCTCAGAGAGAGACTATTAAGTTTACTATGAATTATGATTCACATTCCATAGCATTCCTCTATGTATTGGTGAAAAAGAGAGACAATATTGTCCATACCGAAGTTTTCAAAAAAAATAAAAAAATAAAAATTCTCCATTACAGCAGTTATCACCCGCCAGAGCTCAAGAGGAGCCTTCCATTTAGTCAGATTTTGAGATATAAACGTATCTGTAATACAGATGACATTTTTGATACACAAGCCAAGGAGCTTTGTCAGAACTTTAGATCTAGAGGATATAGTGAGGCCCTTATTGAGAATTCTCTTAATAAAACTAAAGAGATAAACAGACAATCCCTTTTTACACATAAAGACAAAGTAAAAAGCAACTCAGTAGCATTGGTGTCTACCTTCAGCCCTATTTCTAGAGATATACGTGATATTGTGAACAAATACGGGTACATTTTTAAGTCGGATCCTAAGATCGGAGGTGTGTTCCAGGAACCACCCAAATACTTCTACAAACGGCAACCTAACTTAAGGGACCAGTTAGTTAAAACAGATTTTCCCAAAAAATTTACCCATTGGCTAATATCCCAAATGGCAATTTTCCATGTTTGTCTTGTACCCAATGTCATGGCATGATTAAAGAGACATTTTATTTACAACCAAGTACAGGTAGGAGTATCGTTGTTAGAGGCCGGATTACCTGTAATTCTGATTTTGTTGTTTACTTGCTTAAATGTCCTTGCAACCTTTACTATGTTTGAAAAACAAGAAGCCTTTTTAAAAATTGAATTTCGGAGCACAAATGTTCTATAAGAAGAAATGACGAGAAGTCTTCAGTTGCAAGGCACTTTAATAAGTTAGGACATGATATTTCTGGCTTAAAATACATGGGTATAGAGCAGGTCTTGAGACCACCAAGAGGCGGCGACAGAGACAGGCTCTTGCTACAAAGGGAATGCTTTTATATTCATTTTCTGGATTGTCTAGACTCTAGAGCCTAGAGGCTTCAATGAGGAAAATGTTTTGACCTGTTTCATTTGATTATTTCATTTCATTCGATTGTTTACTATTTTCATTTATCATTCTTTATATTTATAATTGAAAGATGGCTTATGGGTCATGAGTGTTCATGTTTAGAGTTTAAGATGTAGGCCTACTCTGTATAAAATATATATAACTATATATAGATATATCTCTGTGATTTACTGTTTCTTTTTGATTTACACGCTTCTTTTTGATTTACATAATTCTGAAAAGGTTGTGCTTGTAAATGGTATTTTGTACTTTTTTGCAGATCTCTTGTGGGAATGTGTTGTCACTTCCTATGTTGTCACTTCCTGTTTGACTTGTATATACTAGGGTCACTTACCCTTCATGCTTCATGCAAGCCATTCTGAAGAAGGTGTGTTCACACCGAAACGTCATGATTACAGGCTGCCAATAAATTTGGAAAAACCTGGAGTGCGTGCCTGGACATTGTTTCCCTATTTTTATGTATGATATCAGAGGTTACAGCACCCAGTGTCAAGTCTAGTGAGGTGAGCATGTTCTACTACTTTTTTCACTTGAGAATGATACATTAAAATACGGCTAGCAGCAGCGGGGACAGCTGGGTTGAGAATCTTTTGTAGAAGTCTGTAGGGTAGCCATCTGGCCCCGGGGACTTGCCACTCTGCATAGATCTAATCGCTGACGTAATCTCTGCAACCGTAAGTTCCTCCTCCAGATCTGCGGCCATCTCTGGGTCGACTGTCGGGACGCGGAGGGTCCTATAGAAATCGTCTAGCGTGGAGGGCCCCACTTGCGAGTCCGAGGTGTATAACGATTGGTAGAAAGTTTTAAAGCTTTTATTAATTTTAAGGTTGTCAGTGGCTTTTGAGCCCCGCTCGTCGTTGATAGTGGGGATGGACTGGTTGGCAGTTCTTTGTCGCAGCTGATGGGCAAGTATCAGTCCGGCCTTCTCCCCATGTTCATAGTACCCCTGTCGCGTTTTAGTAATGAGGTACTCAGCCTGTCGTGTTGACAGGAGGTCAAACTCAGTTCGCAACGATATATATTTTTTCAACGTGTCGGTTGATGGCGAGTGGCTATGTAGTCTATCTAGCTCCAAAATCTCATCCGTCAGTTGCTTAAGGCGTGCCGTGTTTATCTTCTTTTGGTTGGCGCAATATGAAATCACCTGTCCCCTTAAGTACGCCTTCAGTGATTGCCAAATGGTTAAAGAAGACATTCCCTCCAGATGGTTACTGGAAAAAATTACACTCTTCCGCATATACATTTATTTGGAATAACAAACCACCACGTATAAAAAGATCCACCGCACAGAGAAACAAAGCCGACGGAGGGATGGCAATCCCAAATGTTCCACTATTTTAAGGCGTACACTTTAAGACCACTGACAACCTGGTTTGAACCCCAAGCATCAGTATCCTGGAGAAATGTAGAAGTAAATATAGTAGCACCACAGAGACTGCAGGACATAGTATACACCAAAATATCAATTAAGCAATGCGAACTGAAATTTGGCCCCATAATTACACATGCGATCCGGATATGGCGTGAAACACAAAAAAAATATTCTAATCCACATAAATGGCATAATCATACTCCCTTATTCAATAACAATGCACTCCTGATTAGAAAACGACCTATAAGATTCCCTAGATGGGAAAAGCAAGGCATACATACATTAGGAGATGTTTTCAACAAACAGGGTATTTGTAGCTATGATGAAATAGAAAAAAAAATTAATCTCACCGGTTCCACATATCTTTTTTATGCACAATTATTGTTATGTTTGAAGACTCACAGTGTTCCATTAAGGATACCAATTGCACACCACAGATACCACAAATTTTTCTATGAAAGAGAGACATCGAGAGGTTTTGTATCAGATTTTTATCATCAATTACTAACGGCTTCGTATGAAACCCTCCACCTAGACTCTGTTTGGAGGAGGGATATACCAGACCTAGAAAAAGATTTTGATTGGCAAGAAGCCTGGGCAAATGTTCGACTTGCATCAAGGAACCCGGACCATCAACAAATCAATCTTAACTATATTCATAGGACATACTTGACTCCTATAAGACTGAACAGAATGGGTCTTAAACAAGACTCCAAATGCTCCTTATGTACAAATGGGGACGAGGGGACATTTATGCACATGTATTGGGACTGCCCACCAGTTAAGATATTCTGGGAAGAAGTGACCCAGCAATTATCAAATCTCTTAATTCTGAATATACCTGTACACCCCTCTATATTACTGCTGAATGATGTTTTTGAATATGCAGTACCTATACAGCAAAAGAAATTGGTTTCAACCGGAAAAAATGCAGAAAGGTCTGGATTCTTACATATCTCGATGTGATTTATCTAGAAATATCTACAGCAAGAATTTTGGGTCTCAATGAATCCAAATTGACAATGTGGTTAGAAGTGGTGGAGAGAATAAAAGCTAGCATTTAATGGTAGTGTCTGGTTAGGAGCGAAGGATAATGGATGGATTATCCATTGGGGGGTCCAGGGCGGGGGGTGCGAGCAAGAGCATATGTGTGTAGGGGAATAGATAGCAGGTATTAGGGGTATGTCTTGTATAAGACATTTATCCAAACGGTGAGTTAACTGATGTACACTGTTTTACAATGCTTGTATATCTAATCGTGTGTTGTCATGTTTGTTTATGTGTTTGTTTAAAAAATTATAAAAAAAAAAATACAAAAAAAAAAAAAAAGCATTCCCGGAGTCTTATTAACACTTTGGGTGCCGGGAAACGCCTAAACACGTCATTCCCGGCCATGCTCAAGTTGCCGAAGACGCCTTACAGCGTCTTTAATATCAATATTTCAAAAATCTGGGATCGGATTCATATGTCCCCTCCGCTGGCCTGAGATCCACCAGGAGGACCCACTGAGCTCTCTGGCGGTTCAGGAGCGCCATCTGGTGGCCGATCGGCGCAATCGCTTAACAGGAAGTGCCGTAGAGGTTGTGCTGGACGGCCGTATTACTTCCGGGCACTCGCTAATAGGTCCCGGGACTCAATCTCGACACACTACATAGCGATCGATTGCCAATAACTCGATAAACAACATGATTTGGACGTATATACCATTATACAAGCTGGAGATGGACCGGGTAAATCTACATCCCATAATGATAACATTTCTACTCTACGATGATCGCCCAACGGCGCGCGGAGACTGGGGTGAGTTTTAGCGTGTAAAGTTACCGTCTTCGATACGAACTGCTATTATCAACATTTGACCCACATTAGATGATTGGTATAACGCTGCCCACGGAATTATAAACGCCCCCTAGCCCATCCGGTCAACATCAGATGACGTGTAGTAACTTCTAGAAGTACGTCTAGTTGGAATTTTTTATATCGCGCTGATTGCCATAAAACTGTATTGCATCATCAATATAATGTATTTGGGGCTATAGATCACGTTCTGGAGAAATCTGCAGAAAGAGATGAAAACATACTTATACATTAGACCATACTTTACTATGAATATGTGAATGAAAAAGTTTAACGTTGCTACACAATGAACAATACATATAGGACTTTGAATGGGCCCTAATAATGGCAATGTAGCAATAGAATTTAAAAAGTTATAGCCCTGCAAAGAAGGGGACTTTCTCTATAGACAAATAGAGCCGGCAACCTACGGTTGATAATGAATTTAACCCATGGCAGCCAAAGTGTTAATAGGGATGCACCGAATGGGAAATTCTTGGCCGAAACCGATACCGAAAATAGAAAACAGTTGGCCGAAAACCGAAAGCCGAAAGGCCGAAAATGATTCATAGAATAGAATTTTTTTTACCAATGTTGTGGAATATTATGATTATGGAAAAATATATGATTATGGCAAAACTTAACTTAAATAATAAATAATCACTATTATGGGTCCATAAAACATTTATTCAGCACTTCTGAATGCATACAGTACATTAATTCCATCTTTTCTCTGGCTGCGCAGCGGACATCTGTGCTCTACTGAGCGCACCTTTCTAGTCCCCAGCTGAATGTGCTCGCTTGACTCGGCACAGTAGACGCGCGACAGACAGACAGCTGGGCTGTGTTAACATTACAATGTACAGTCGCGGGAAATAACGTTATGAATGCCCGAAATAACATAGCATTACAAAGTACAGTTGACAGCTGGGCTGTGTTAACGTTACAATGTACAGTCGCGCGAAATAACGTTATGAATGCCCGAAATAACATAGCATTACAAAGTACAGTTGACAGCTGGGCTGTGTTAACGTTACAATGTACAGTCGCGCGAAATAATGTTATGAATGCCCGAAATAACATAACGTCACAAAGTACAGGTCCAGCTCAGTATGATGTCATAATCAAACATTCTAGAACATTTGTGTATCTATTCAACAATTCTCTCACAGCTGAGTGTGGACAACAGCGGGGACGAGGGAGAGTAACTACATAACATAGGCAGAAACACAATCCCCCCCCTCTCGCTCTGAATAATATGCATATTAGATCACTCAGTGATTAACTGCGGCATATAGTAAATAAGGATATAAAGCATGTTAAAGACGCATTTATTGGATGCGTTGCGCGCAGTTTACATAGAAACAGCGCGACTCCCGACAGCGCGACATCATCACAACAACACGCGAATAATATGCATATTAGATCACTCAGTGATTAACCGCGGCATATAGCAAATAAGGATATAAAGCATGTTAAAGACGCATTTATTGGATGCATTGCGCGCAGTTTACATAGAAACAGCGCGACTCCCGACAGCGCGACATCATCACAACAACACGCAAGGTTGTTAGGTTGTTTCTGTTTCGGTGACATATTTTTGGTGAAAAAACTCTTTCGGCCTTATTTTTTTTTCGGTGCCGAAATTTCGGTGCATCCCTACTTAATTAATGTCGAGAAATAATGTAATTTCCGATGTGATGAAGTTTGTGAAGGCTTCCTCCGACAGGAGCAACGGGTTGAGTCTCCACTGGCGGTGACCGAGCCGTGTATTCGGGATACTCATTTTCATAACAAAGGGACCATGGTCTGAGATAACTATCGCTCTGTATTCGCATTTGGTTACGAGGGGAAGGAGTCTCTTATCCAGGAGAAAGCTGTCTATGCGCGAGAAGGTATTATGGACCGGGGGAAAAAAGGAGTATCCTCTGGATGTAGGATTACGAAACCGCCACACGTCAGCTACCCCATATGATTTAAGAAAACGCCGGATTGCGCAGGCCGAGCTAGACTGGGGGGCCTTTCTGGATGAGCTACGGTCCAGCACCGGGGAGAGTGCACAATTCATGTCGCCGCCAAGGATGAGATGGTGCGAGGTCATATCCGGTAGGCGAGAAAAAAGGCTGGTGAAGAACGAAGGGTTGTCCCAGTTTGGTGCGTAGATATTAGCCAGAATGACCGGAAATGAATGCAGTTTCCCCACCACTATAATATAGCGCCCTGCAGGGTCGGCCTCTACACTTGACATAGTAAATGGCGTGTTTTTATCTATTATGGTACATAATAATGTGCTTGTGTTGGAGGTTCTCTATCTATAGAGCCTGCCGCTCAGACCCCCGTTGAACCTCTTAGGAGAAAAATAAATAAAAATAAAAATAAAAATAATAATAATAATAATAATAATAATAATAATAATAATAATAATAATAATAATAATAATAATAATAATCTTTACTCAGATCTTGGTATCATATAGAATCTTCCACTGTCTAGTGGAATGCACCCAACCGGGTAAAATTATAAAGGTGGCTATGGTAAACGTCAAGCATAGCCGTAGTATATTAATATTAGCAATATCACATTAAGCTGGTCCCGAAGTAAGGCAGAACAACCTCTTCCCTAGCAAGGGCGATCAACGTGCCCCGCTAAGCAAAAAAAAAGAAAAGGGTGCCTGGTTGTGTGATATAGAGTAAATTGGAAGAGGTGTGGGAGTGTGCGCGTATCAACATGTTTATACGCGGGTGTGTGTCCGGGCGCATGCCCTTCCGTGCTCGTGCAGTTGTATGCGCGTGTACCTATGTGTGTGTGCATGGATCAGACCACGTGAGCGGATCGGCGCGGCCGAGAAATCCGCTCTTCAAAGCTTGGTCCGCTCCGCTAATCGCTCATGTTGACCCCGCCCCCAAGTCGCTCTCCGCTCGCTCCCCACTCACCTTGAATCGAGCGCTCCCCGCTCCCCGCGCCAGATCGCTCGGCAGTTTTTCTTTTTCTTTTTTGGAGCATGGTGTAAATGAGCTCAAACTACAACAGTCTACACCCCCTGGGCCCCTTAACAATTGTTTGTATTGAGCCGCATTGTAATTGTAGCCATTCTGCAATGTTAAATAACGTTGTTTATCCATTCACTAGTTCTATTAAGCGATGATAGGCTAGCCGAGCCACAATGCTATGGTCGCTGCCATTAACGTTAGCATGTAAGCTAACGTCAACAACAATGGCGTCGATACCTTTTCTAACAGGAGAGTGAGTGTGGGCGTCATAGATATCTATGGTGGGCGTCTCTACAGTGACGAAGCCTGAACCCTTCTCATTGGTTGAAAATGGCCTTCATGTTTGTACATCGCCATCTGTTGCTTTGACATTGTACTGCATGTATATATTACATCAACAGTGTTAAACCACTGTGAGCGGCCTGGAGTGGATTGGAGCGGAGGAGAACTCTCGCTCCGGACGTCGCGCCGACTCATTTTAAAACCCACTCCTCGCTCACGTCAAAACCGGCCGCTCCGCGCCCCGCGCCGCTCACGCTCCGATCCGCTCACATGCACTGGCATGGATGTATCGGACACAGCCAGGGTGTAAGCGTATGGGTGTGTAGGATTGAGTGTGTGGGTCTATGCCCATGTATCTGTGTAATGTGTACATGTGCATGTGTGTCTGTGCATGTGCGTACTATGCGCCCACGTGTGTGATATGTCTAGATAGTGTATCGATTATGTGCGCGAGCATGTGCATCAGCATAAATGTGAGAATGTATCCATTAGGAATGTGTGCGTGTGCGTCAACGTAAGTGTGGACATGTGTGCAAATGCTCATATGTCTCTATATGTGCATACATATGCTGTCCTATTGGGGCCAGAATGATACACTATCTACTTCACCTGCACTTCATAAGTGGCTATTAGTATAGGATTGGAGATCCGCTGGATGTTAAATAAATCGTATGGCTTAACCATGACCAGTGGCAAGTTCTCGAAGCTAAGTGGGTGAATAACTTAGCTTGATACAGTATATGGTCTAGAGCAGTGGTTCTCAAACTGTGGTACGCGTACCACTAGTGGTACTTGGTGGTACTGCTGGTGGTACTTGAAAACATTTCCAAAAAAGCTAAAAAAAAAAAAAAAAGTTTTTTGCAGTCAGGCCACTGAACTTAGAAGCAGACCAGGCCAGTGTTTCTGGTTGCGGCAGCGCGATAGTTAGATAACCTAAGTGGGGAACAACCAGGAGATCACTGTGACAGAGAGTAATGCAGTCTAAACAGTCATAAATCTTTAATTCAACTTCAGCCCTGATCATAACCATTTATTTTTAGATTTCTTGTAATGTCAGATAAAAAATGAAATACTCCCACTTTTCTGAAAATAGTTGGTGTTAAATCTGACATTACAAAAAATCCATCAAAATATGTGTTGCTGCTAATCATTAACACATGCCTAGCCTGTAATAATCCCCCCCAGAAAAATGTACTTTGCATTTGATATATTGTAAATATTTTACTTTTTGTGTGTTTTTTTTAACAATAATTTGTGATGCCATCACACAAACTGGCATTTAAAGGGTAAACATTCAAAATGTATTGAATATGTGTTTTCTTTTCTTTTTTACAATAATTTGTGATGCCCATCACAAACACTGGCATTTAAAGGGTAAACATTAAAAAATTCCTGCACCTGAATGCAGGAAATTAAGTTTTTGTAACAAAATAATTGTGTGTGTGTGTGTGTGTGAGAGAGAATGACGCACAATTGCTTGCTGTGTGAGAGAGAGAGAGAGATAGAGAGAGAGAGAGTGAGAGAGAGATAGAGAGAGAGAGAATTAAGTACATTTGCTGAAATACAGTTGTTCTTAATTTTCTCACTTGCTATGTGAGAATGTTAGTTATTATGTTCTCAATGCCCCTTGCATTGTATGAGTTGTGTGGAAGCGTTTGCTAGTTCTAGTGCTATCCCTTTGTACATTGTGGCTGACAAAAGTTAACAATAAATAATGGTATTAGGAATACATTTGCCTCCTGCGTGAACTGTGCATAGCTGAATAGACTGTATTTTAACGCCGGTCATATGGTGGTACTTGGAGAGCCAGCTACGTTCTCAGGTGGTACTTGGTGTAAAAAGTTTGAGAACCACTGGTCTAGAGAGATTGGTGAATTCCTTAGTCTAGTGGTGCCTTCTCAATATTAGGCAGGTGTTGCTACACATAAATTATCACACAGTAGACATTACAGTAGCCTCTATACAAATATTGTCCTGTTGGTGTTAAAATGATACCTTATTCACATCACCTGCATATTATAAGTGGCTCGTACACACCTAAACATCTCCTCTTTCTATGTGCTCTGTTGGTATAGGATCAGAGAATTGCTAGATGTTGAGTGTGTAACCTAGCTTAATAATTGTAACCAGTGGTTATTCCTGAGACTGATTGGATGAATCATTACACTAGATCGTTAAATAGCAGATTTTACAGTGACCCTCTGGCAAGTAGTAACCCTTTGAGATCAAGACATCATTCACAACATCTGTACGGTACAGATACAACATATAAACATCTGAGTATCTCCCTCTTCTGATCGAAAAAGTTTATAATGGTGTGCAGAGCAAACTGCATCTCGCGAAACCGGGCTGGGAATAAAATGCCGTACCGGGTGTCCTGTCAGCCGCGTATTAGCTTCCTCACCTCCGTGAATGCAGCCCTGGCTCTGGCGACGCTCGCGGCATAGTCCGGGAAGATCGCAATAGACACACCGCTGGCTTGTAATGGAGCCCGGGCGCGCGCCCGGCTCAACACTTTGACACAGTCTTGGAAGTAGTGAAGTTTAGCCACAATGGCGCGTGGCTTCCCGTCTTTCCTCTTCGGTCCCAGCGTTGTGTGCGAGTGGTCGACCAGTATCTCATTATCCATTTGCAGCACGTCCTTCAGTAGTTTGGAGACCGAAGCTGTGGAGCTTGAGCCATCCGTCTCGGCCACACCAATTATCCTCACGTTGCACCTCCTCATTCTTCCTTCCATATCCTCACACTTTCCTCTGAGACCAGCCACCTCTGATTTTAAGTCTTCGACTGTGGTTTGTAACGTTACCACCTCGTCTGACCACATCGAGAGACCACCTTCCACGTCCTTAACTGAGGCCTCCATTTTGTCCATGTCCACTCGTAGTGCCGCGACACAGCCTCGCATTTCCTCATTCATCCTGAAGGCCACGCTTCAGGACGCACTAGACGTCGCCGACTGGGGAATGTTCGAGAGGAGCACCAGTGACGTCAGCGAGTTCACAGACGCTGTGGTGTCATTCATAACAACGCTGGCTGACAGTATTGTCCCCACAAAGAAGGCGACGGTGTTCCCAAACCAGAAACCATGGGTGGACAGTACTATCAGAGCAGCCCTGAACTCTCGCACCACTGCTTATAACCTGGGCAGAGAGTCAGGAAACATGGAAGAGTACAAGACAACAGTCTACACTCTGCGCAAGGCTGTTAAAACTGTTAAGAGGACGTATGCCGACAAGATGGAGGCACAAATGGCACAGAATGACACAAGAGGCTTATGGCAAGGACTGAGGGCTATAACTGACTACAAAGTCAGCGGCCCCTCAATGGGGAGCGACGACGCCTCCCTTGCGGACCAGCTCAACACCTTCTACGCGCGGTTTGGTGCAAACAGTGGCACTGCTAGCCCAACGGCTAGTGACGTTACTGGTGCGCCGGCTGTTGTGGAGGGGGGGGGGGCATCCGCGGGGGGGCGGGGACGCTCTCTCATTTACGGTACACAGTGTGAGAAGAGCATTTATGCAGGTGAACACCAGGAAGGCGGCTGGCCCAGATGGAATAACAGGACGCATACTCAAGTCCTGTGCTAACCAGCTAGCCCCTGTGTTCACCACCATATTTAATCGATCCCTGAAGGAGTCAGTGGTCCCTGCCTGCTTCAAGATGTCTACCATTATCCCGGTACCAAAGAAACCCTCCCCAGCAGGTCTCAATGACTACAGACCGGTGGCACTCACCTCTGTGGCCATGAAATGTTTCGAGAGGCTGGTCAAGGATCACATTTGTGCCTCCCTCCCCAGCGATATGGACCCTATGCAATTTGCATACAGGCCAAACAGGTCCACTGACGATGCGGTCTCCCAAGTACTGCACAGCACCCTCTCTCACCTGGACCGTCAGAAGGGGGGCTATGTGAGACTGTTGTTCATTGACTACAGCTCAGCATTTAACACCATAGTCCCCACCAGACTGGTGGACAAGCTGATCGGGCTGGGTCTGAGCTCCGCCCTGAGCGCCTGGGTACTGGACTTTCTGAGTGAGGGTGGGGGGTCAGACCTCCAACACCATCACCCTGAGCATCGGGTCCCCCCAGGGCTGTGTTCTGAGCCCCCTGCTGTACTCACTATACACACACGACTGTGTGGCCAAGTTCAGCTCCAACTCCATAGTGAAGTTCGCAGACGACACGGTGGTGGTGGGGCTGATCTCGGACAACGACGAGAAGGCGTACCGGGAGGAGGTTGAGGTACTGGAACGCTGGTGCCAGGACAACAGCCTGCTCCTGAACATTGGTAAAACCAAGGAGCTGATCGTGGATTATAGGAGAGGACAGCAGGGGACACACACACCACTGATGATTAACGGGGCTACCGTGGACAGGGTGAGCAGCTTTAAGTACCTGGGGGTCCACATCTCAGAGGATCTGACATGGACAACACACATAGACACAGTAGTAAAGAAGGCGAAGCAGCGCCTCTACCACCTGAGACAGTTAAGGAAGTTCAGAGTATCAGGGAAGATACTCCAGTCCTTCTACTCAGGAGCTGTAGAGAGCATCTTGACCGGAAACATCACTGCCTGGTATGGAAACTGTGAGGATTCGCCTGTTCCCTGGACCTTTATTCCCTGTCTCCTCACCTCACCAGCCCCCACCTTTGGACTTTCCCTGTCTACTCTCCTCAACAGCCCCCACCCTTGCGATGTTTTACTCTCCTCTACTCTTCACCAGCCCCCACCCTTGGACTACCTTTCGCAGCTGTCATAGTTTATGATTAGCGCCCCAGAGGGCTTTAAATACCTGGACCTCCCTCCAGTCCTGGTCGGGTCGTTCTTGTTACTACAATCTACTGCCGCGTCTCCGGCGTGAGACGTCGTGCCACCCCTGTACTTCACCACCTGTCGCCGTTTGCCTGGAGTGGGACGCCGTCTACGCTCTCTAATTCTCTACGGGAGGTTTTCCAGTGTTCCCACTCCAGACGTCAAGCCAGCGCGCATCGCTTCCTATTTCCACGGGAGGATGCGCCTCTTCGCCCCGGTCCCCTGGGACCCCTGTGTTCTGCGCTGCCCGTCTGCAGCATCCGAGGGGGATCTCCGTGCCAGGCCTGGAGTGGTGTTCCCACTCCAGACGTCAAGCCGGCGCGCATCGCTTCCTAATTCCACGGGAGGATGCGTCTCTTCGCCCTGGTCCCCTGGGACCCCGGTGTTCTGCGCTGCCCGTCTGCAGCATCCGAGGGGGATCTCCGTGCCAGGCCTGGAGTGGTGTTCCCACTCCAGACGTCAAGCCGGCGCGCTCCCACTCCAGACGTCAAGCCGGCGCGCTCCCACTCCAGACGTCAAGCCGGCGCGCATCGCTTCCTAGTTCCACGGGAGGATGCGTCTCTTCGCCCCGGTCCCCTGGGACCCCTGTGTTCTGCGCTGCCCGTCTACAGCATCCGAGGAGGATCTCCGTGCCAGGCCTCCGCCGTTGGGCCCCTGGTCCCCGTGCCAGGCCTCCGCCGTCGGGCCCCTGTTCCTCATCCCTGTAAGCAGCTCTGGCCCTCGCCCTGTCCAAGGCCTTAACCCTGTTCTCTGTCCCTGTCTCCAGCCCGCCTCTCCGGGCCTCTGTCCCTGTCCCCCTCTCCAGTGCCCCTGGTCCTGGTCCTTGACATTTTAGCCCTGGCCCTGTCCCTTAGCCTTAGTCCCTTAGCCTGTTCGCCTCTTAAAGGCACAGTGCCGCATTTTTCATATTCTTTGACTCTAGTGTTTTTTGTGTTCTCCCTTAAAGGGACTGTGCCGTTTTTGTTATGTAAGAAATAAATGCCCTGTTTTGGCTTACTCTCATACATGTCTTGTGTTTGCGATTGGGGTCGGTTACAAACCATAACAGAAACAGCACGGCACAGGACAAGAAGGCCCTACAGAGAGTGGTGCGCTCAGCCGAGCGTACCACGGGTATGGCACTACCTCCCCTGCAGGTTCTATACAACAAGAGGTGCAAATCCAGAGCCTGCAGAATAATGAAAGACCCCCACCACCCCAATAACAGCCTGTTCCAGCTGCTGAGGTCAGGCAGACGCCTGCGAACCCCAGCTACTAGGACAGAGAGGCTTAGGCTCAGCTTCTTCCCCCAGGCCATCAGAGCCTTGAACAATGAACATTGAGTGCCACAGAACACTGAACTATCCACACACAAGCACACATGAGCACACACACTACACGCACGCTGTGCACGCTCACACACTAGCAGCCACTTTAACACTTTAACATGAGCGGGCACACACTCATGCCGCACACATCCACTTATGGCCAAAAGGAAAAGCCACTTTAAATTAGTATAACAACAGTAACAGTGTATTGCACTACCAAAGCTACCTAGCATGTCCTACAGTATATGCTCTGTAAATATTTTTTATGTACAGATACCGAGATGTCACACCATGTTACCTGTTACCTGTTTATTGCACAATGTTGTTTTTATTGGATTCTATTATATATTGTACCACTGTATTGCACATTGTTGCGGGCAAGACCACCCACATTTCATTGTATACTTGTATGCCGTGACAAATAAAACTCTTGACTTGACTTGACTTCATCGCTTTCAAATAATTTCTAATAAGGTTGAACTCTTTGGAAAGTGCACCTTTCAATTCCGATTGTATTATCTCTGCGAGTTCCGATTTCAGCGCGAGAAGAATCTCCGCCTTTACAGGGCTCTACAGTGCGACCAAATTGCTCGCATATGCCCCTAAAAATATGTGTGTGCGAACCGTAAAAGTCAATTACGCGCACGCTGTGCGAGTACAGATTACAGCATCTCTCGTCTTTTTTTTCATCCGCCGTGAGAATCGTTAAAATTGCACTCAAGCCAACGGACTGGTTTCATGAGAAAGAAAGCAAATGACCAATCGGAAGCTCTCATTTGGCTTGTTTACTTCCTGAAACGCCACCATTGCGATATGCGATAGTTTCCCGAGACATGTAACTTCTAGTCTTACCAATAGCAATATATTTTAGAACACCTAGATTTAGCGATAGCAATAGTTATATAACGTTAATGCAACGAAACGAATGCCTTGCTTTGTTAATCATAACGTTGATGCAGTAGCGTATGCCGTTGTGTTGACTGTAACGGACATGATAACAACATAACACTGTACACATTCAAATTGCGATAATCGATTCTAACATTTTCAAATAGATGCAGTTGAATTTTCCCCTTAGGATCGATGCATTGTTACACCCCTACACCAAAGTAACTGGCCCACTGTGTATGTGTGTACAGCTAACTTGGCTAACGTTATGAACAGCAGAGGTGGGCAATAGGGTCCAGCTGCAGCGCCGGACGGCCGGAGTGCAAGCGGTGTGACGTAATTTGCAGACTCAACTGTCAATCAATGGTCTACCTGACACGCAAACTCATAAACAATGTTTCTGTACTGGGGCGGCTACGTGGCGTAGTGGGCAAGGCGCTCGCCACGAAATCTGGAGACGCTGGGCTCGCCTGTTCGAGCCCAGCGCTCCACATTTGCTTTCAGTTTAGCTGGTCGTCCGTACTAATACACATTGGCCGTATTAGGGGGTGGGAAACTGATGGGTGGGGATCGGGCGTTGTGGACAGCGACTCCTACAGGTCGGTTGGTGCGCCTGCGCAGTGGAATCAGGAAGTGTCGGGGCAGCGTGAGCCTCCCACGCATTACTCCTCACCACTGAGAGATCGAGCTGCGCAGGTGAAAAGATGCGACTGCTGTTACCTCAAGTACCGGAGGGGACTTGTGCTATGTATGACTTAGTCCACATTGCAGCCGGCTTGTGGGAGGCAAGAAACAGCGTTCGTGACAGGGGAGGGTTGAATTGGATGATACGAAATTGGGATGGGAGAAAATATAGAAAAATGGGAGAAAAAGTGGTTCAAAAAAAAAACAATGTTTCTGTACTGGAGGTGTACAGTATTTCAATAGGCAACCCTGAAAGGATTATTTCTCTAGAAGAGCAACACAGCCAAAACATAGGCATTGTATGCATAAAAGGGGCAAAAGCTAAAGTTAAGTGACTGTTACTTTTGTAGCAGTAGTTTGATTTGATAGTTTATTTGATAGGGACAACACATGTTAATGAACATCAAGTACAAAATACAAAATGTAAACATGCAGGGTTGTAGCAAGAGCTAATTTACACACATGCACGCACAGTACAAATATACATTTATTTAAAAAAAAAAAAAAATCTTTTACTTGAAATATTTTCACTGTGCTCCTAAATATTTTTGGGTGCTCCTAAATTTCTTTGTGTGCTCCTAACTTTTTTCATTTAGGAGCACCTGTGCCCCTAGTGAAAAAGGTTAGCGTAGAGCCCTGCTTTAAGGCTGTGGTATCTACGCCGGACATCTTTGGCGGTGTGGACGGTGGTGGCTTGGAACTGGAAGTCGAGGCTTTTTCAGGCCTGCTTGAAGTCGGGACATATTTGTATTTACGTAGGTTTGCTGCCATCTGTCCGTGTAAACAATGTCCACTGGCTTGAACAAATATACCCTGAGTAAGATTCACTAAGTTTTGTAAATCCGTAAGCTTATTAAATTAAAATAAAATAGAGACTCGACGGGAGCTCGAACGAACAGCGTGCTACCCCATTGCTCGCCTAGCCACACCCCCACGTTATCTGGGTTCTTGTTAGAATTACCATTGATATGTTTTGGGTCTCGACGTGTACATAGTGCTGGCCCTGGGTGCTTCTGTGTGGAACCACGCATGGGCTTGCGCGCCTTGGTTGCTCATCATTGAAACAGCGTTTTTTCATGGGGCAACTAGGATGGAGTTTTGTCTCTTCCGAGCACCAGTGTACTAGGTTAGTCTCGATGAATTCTCGTTCATCTCTGGGGGGAGATAACGATCAATCAAAGCATTGGCGGAGGGGTCTCACGCTTTTGGGGTGGGCCACCGGGCGCGGTGCTTTATGTTCTGACCGTCTTGGTGGTGCCCTCTGTGATGTTTTGGATCGACACGCGTACCTACCCCCCTCTTAGGACTGGGGATGGTGGCGTGATTAGGACATGGGACTGGTTCTGGTCGCGCCGGACCAGGTCAGTTAACCCGTTGTCCGCCGGGGCGCAGATCTGCTGTTCTGGTACCCTGAAGGACTTGTGCTTTTTCAGGGGGAAAATGCCGGGTTGGCCCGGGCGTTGCAGGATTTGATGTTATGGAGGTGTTCGTGGTTATGTCACTGCGTGTTATCCTTCACTATTGCTTGGTCCATATTGTGTTGTACCTTGCACTGTGCTAAAGGAGCCTGGTCCTTCTCCATTATTTTTTCGCCCCTCTCTTCTCCTGCTTGGCGGGGTGGGAGGGGGCTGTCGAGGTGGTTCTTGTACCCCTCTGGCATCCCTGTGTACGTCCCAGTCCGCCGGGCCCAGGTCCGGACTCATTCTCATCGACCTGTTGGCCTGGGTTAACCCCTTCTTGAGAACTGACTTTTTTTCTTGGGGGGGGGGTTATAGGAACAACCGCCTCCTGTTAGGTGGTGATTGGTTTCCAGGTGTGTTGGTAGCGGAGTCGAATCTCGGGTTAGGCCAGGCTTGACCCCGTCTGCCTGCGAGTGTGCCCCCACACCTTTCATGACGTCTGCCAATCGTGTCAGCCTTCTCTGCCTCTGCCCCTCTAGAGGGTGGTTTTTTTTTGTGGAGGCTGCGACATGGTGCACAGCACATGCACTTCCTCTACCAAGCTTATTTGTTTATTCCTTGGGGTATTTTTTTTGTATTTTATTTTTTTATTATTTTTTAAACAAACACATAAACAAACATGACAACACACGATAAGATATACAAGCATTAGTTGACAGTGCACATCCAATGAAATCACATTTTAGTTAATTGTCTTATATAGGATATACCCTTAATACCTGTTATCTAAAAACCTACACACATATGCTCCAGCTCGTACCCGCCCCTCCCGGACCCCCCATTGGATAATCCATCCATTTTCCCTCGCTCCTAACCAGACATTACCATTATATGCTAGCTTTTATTTTCTCCACCACTTCTAACTACAATGTCATTTTGGATTCATTGAGACCCAAAATTCTTGCTGTAGATATTTCTTGATAGATCACATCGAGATATGTAATAATCCAGACCTTTCGGCAATTTTTTTCCGGTTGGAACCATCGTGATGCTATCAGCTTTTTAGCCACTGTGATACCCGATAAAACCAATCTCTTTAGCTGTGGATGTACTGCACACTCAAAAACATCATTCAGCAGTAATACAGAGGGGTGTACAGGTATATTCCAAGTTAAGAGATTTGATAATTGCTGGGTCACCTCTTTCCAGAATATCTTAACTGGTGGGCAGTCCCAGTACATGTGCATAAATGTCCCCTCGTCCCCATTTGTACATAAGGAGCATTTGGAGTCTTGTATAAGACCCATTTTTTCAGTCTTATAGGAGTCAAGTATGTCCTGTGAATATAGTTAAGATTGATTTGTTGATGGTCCGGGTTCCTTGATGTGAGTCGAACATTTGCCCAGGCTTCTTGCCAATCAAAATCACTTTCCAGGTCTGGTATATCCCTCCTCCAGACGGAGTCTAGGTGGAGGGTTTCATATGAGGACGTTAGTAATTGATGATAAAAATCTGAAACAAAACCTCTTGATGTCTCTCTTTCATAGAAGAATCTGTGGTATCTGTGGTGTTCAATTGGTTTCGTTAATGGAACACCTTGAGTCTTCAAACATAACAATAACTGTATGTAAAAAAGATGTGTGGACTTGGTGAGATTACATTTTTTCCGTATTTCTTCATAACTACAGAAACCCTGTTTGTTAAAAACATCCCCTAATGAGTGTATGCCTTGCTTTTCCCATATAGGGAATCGTATAGGTCGTTTTCCAATCAAGAGTGAATTGTTATTGAATAAGGGAGTATGATTGTGCCATTTATGTGGGTTAGGATATTTTTTTTGTGTTTCACGCCATATCCGGATCGCATGAGTAATTATGGGGCCAAATTTCCGTTCGCAATGCTTGATTGAGCTGATGTTGCCTCAGACCACCACCTCCTGGTTGCCCGGCTGAAGCTGAAATTAAAGAAAAACTGGACAGGAGAGAAGAATCGGAGACAAACATTCAACACAGCACTTCTGAGAGACCCAACCAAGTTAGAAGAATACAAACTCACACTTAGGAACAAGTTTCAAGCCCTGCAAGAGTTGATTGAAGAAGAGGAGGAAAACATCGACAAGAAGTGGAAGTCTGTGAAGGAAGCAGTAAGTACAACGTGCAAATAAGTACTGGGCCCGAAGAAACACAACCACAAGGAGTGGATATCAGCAGAGTCATTGAGGAAGATAGAGGAGAGGAAAGGGAAGAAGGCACTAATCAACAACAGTCGAACAAGAGCCGAAAAGGTCAAAGCACAAAACCAGTACACAGAAGCCACAAAAAGGGTTAAGAAAAGCATCAAGGCAGACAAGAAGGACTATATAGAGAGTCTTGCGGCAGAGGCTGAAGAAGCAGCTAGACATGGAAATTTGAAAGACTTATATAACACCACCAAGAAGCTGTCAGGAAAGTTTAGTAAACCAGAAAGACCAGTTAAGGACAAAGATGGACAGCCAATCATCGGAGAGGAAAGACAAAAGGAAAGATGGGTAGAACATTTTGAGGAACTGCTAAACAGACCAGCACCACAGGACCCACCAGACATCCACCAAGCTGACAGGGATCTGCTGATAGACTGCAGCGTGCCAACAAAAGAAGAGATCCGCAAAGCCATCAAGAAGCTGAGGAACGGCAAGACTGCAGGACCCGACGGTATTCCGGCAGAAGCACTGAAGGCCGATATAGAGACGATGGAAGAGATGCTCCATCCTCTCTTCAAGAAGATATGGGAAGAAGAACACATCCCATCAGAATGGAAGGAGGGCTACCTCGTCAAAATACCGAAGAAAGGAGATCTGAGCCAATGTGCAAACTACAGAGGGATCACATTACTCTCCATCCCAGGAAAAGTATTCAACAGGATTTTACTGGACCGGATGAAGGACGCAGTCGACCCACAGCTACGAGACCACCAGGCGGGCTTCCGCAAAAACAGATCCTGCACAGACCAGATAGCAACACTGCGGATAATACTGGAGCAGTCATTAGAGTGGAATTCACCCCTATTCATTAATTTCATTGACTATGAAAAGGCTTTCGACAGCGTAAATAGAGAGACCCTCTGGAAGCTACTCAGACACTACGGAGTGCCAGAGAAGTACAGAAATATCATCAGGAACTCCTATGAGGGGATGACCTGCAGGGTAATTCATGGCGGTCAACCCACCGACGCCTTCCAGATAAAAACTGGAGTGAGACAGGGCTGTTTGTTGTCACCATTTCTGTTCCTGCTGGCAATAGACTGGGTCATGAAGCAATCCACGGCAGAGAAACGAAATGGCATACAATGGACATTATGGACGCAGTTAGAAGACCTCGACTTTGCAGATGACCTGGCCCTTCTCTCTCACACCCAGCAGCAGATGCAGGAAAAGACCAGTACCACCGCTGACAACTCTACTCGGCTTGGGCTTAACATCCACAGAGGGAAGAGCAAGGTCATGAGAATCAATTCTGACAACACATCACCCATCATTCTGGAAGGAGAAGCGTTGGAAGAGGTAGACAACTTCACCTACCTGGGCAGCATGGTTAACAAGCAAGGTGGAACAGATGCTGATGTGGGAGCCAGGATTGGCAAGGCCAGAGGAGCCTTTCTCCAACTAAAAAACATCTGGAGCTCAAGAGACATTTCCATCACAACCAAGATCAGGATATTTAACACCAACGTGAAGTCAGTCCTACTCTATGGCGCTGAGACCTGGAGGACCACTGTCACAACAACCAATAAATTACAAGTTTTCCTAAACACCTGTCTGCGCCGAATCCTCCAGATTCGCTGGCCTAACACCATCAGCAATAAAGACCTGTGGCAACGAACACAACAGCCAGCAGAGAAAGAGATTCTCCAACAGCGTTGGAGATGGATTGGCCATACACTCCGTAAACCATCCCTGAGCATCACAAGACAATCTCTCAGGTGGAACCCCCAAGGGAAAAGAAAGCGAGGCCGACCACGAAACACCTGGCGCAGAGACTTGGAAGACGATGCCAAGAAGATGGGACACACCTGGGGCCAGCTTGAGAGGTTGGCTCAGGATCGGGATGCTTGGAGAACCCTTGTTGACGGCCTATGCCCCAAACGGGGTAAAAGGCGTAAGTAAGTAAGTAAGTAAGTACGTCCATCTTAACTATTGATATCCATGCCTGTACTGAGTTTTTAAGTTTTGCCCACCTATCAAGGTCGTCTTTGATTTTGTTTTGGATTTTTGTGTAATTGTGCTTCACCGTTTGTCTTATGGTGGGGAATATTTCCACTCCCAAACATCTCAAATGTTTTACCATAGGTATCTCTCCTGGGAGGGTTATATCTTTTTTTGCAGGGGCGTTAAGTGGAAGGAAAGCCGACTTCGGCCAATTTATCTTGAATCCCGATAAATCTCCAAAGTTATCAATCAACTTGAGCAGATGAGGCAGTGTGGTGTTGGGGTTTTGCATGAACAGTATTACGTCGTCCGCATATAAACTCATTTTATGTTGTGTGCCCTTGATTACGATTGGTTCTATGGATTGGGATTGTCTTATATATTGTGCTAAAGGTTCTAATGATAGATCGAATAGTCCGGGACTAAGAGGGCAACCCTGTCTAGCTGAGCGTGATACCGGAAAGATTCCGGAGGTGATTATACCTGTTGTAATCATGGCCGATGGATCTTTGTATACTACTTTAATCATATCAATGAAACCTTTACCTAACCCCATCTTCTCTAATACTGCCCATAGATACGACCATTCCAGCCTGTCGAAAGCTTTCATTGCATCCAGGGACAGCATCGCCTTAGGTATGGTGTCGTCCTTGTCGGCATCTAGTACGTGCAGTATTCGTCTTATGTTATCAGTGATCAGGCGGCCTCTTATGAAGCCAGTTTGGTCCGGATGAACTAAAGACGTCATATGCTTTTGTAATCTGATGGCTAATACCTTAGAGTACAGTTTGATATCGGTTCCGAAGGCTTAAGGGTCTGTAACTACAGCACTCGGTGGGGTCTTTGTCTTTTTTTAGAAGGACTGTTATGAGTGCAATATTGTCGTTCTTATGGAAGTTCCCCTCCTTGACTGAGTATAAGATCATATTTAGTAATAAGGGTCCAATTATGTCCCAACAAGAGAGGTACATTTCTGGTGGGATACCGTCTCTTCCAGGAGCCTTACCACTTTGCATTTAGGATATGGCCTTCTTGAGTTCCTCTAGTGTGATCGGTGTTTCTAACTGTTTAGCGTCATCCTCTGAAAGTTTAGGGAGAATAATTTGATTAAGATATGTGTCCATTTTGTTTTGATCGAAGGTCGTTTCTGATTTATATAAGTTGGAGTAGAATTCTTTGAATGTCACATTTATTTTTTCAGGGTCTGTTTCAAGTACTTGTTGTGCTCTAATGGTAGTTATATCTGCAAATTTTGCATTATTTCTTAATCGCATGGATAATAGGTGACTAGGTTTAGAACCTTGGGAGTACTGCTGTTGTCTTGTGCTACGTATTTGTATTTCCGATTGTTGTCTATATGGCATTGATCTCTTTTTTTAGTACCTTGACTTGATTTTCTAGTCGAGTTGAGTTGTTGTATTGTAAAGAATTAAATAGCGTTGAGTAAAGCGTTTCCAGTTCAGCCAGTTTTGTGCATCGATTCTTGCGCATTTTGGAGGAAAAGCTATCAGTGAAATCCTTGATCATTCCCTTTACCGACATCCATATTATTCTGGGGTCTTGCACCGAGTTTGCATTCTCCCGTAGGAATACTGTAAGAGCTTCTTTGAATTGTGTAATGAATTCCTTGTTATTAAGCAGCATCGAGTTAAATCGCCATCTTGGGGCTCGGGAAGATAGTATACCAAATGTTCCTTTTAGGAGTAAATAACAGTGATCATTTCCACTTCATAGTTATCAAATAGTCTCGGGATGCAAAGACATAATTTATTCTGGATAATGTGTTATGTCTCGCAGATCGACAAGAGTACTTTTGGGTCGTGGGATTAAGTGATCGCCATAATCGCCTTGGGGTATTTTAAGGGATTTTACTGTTGTTACTTTCTGCCAGCCACAAGGACAAATCTGGAGCTTCTTTCCTTCTACCACTTGAATAAATGAATGAATGAATGGATTTATTTAAACAGATGTTAAAAATACACACAGGATTTAAAACCCAATTGGGCCACAACCATCACATGCATTGCATTGTTTGAGGAATTATCACAATAAAGTCAGAGACTTATTTCCATTGTGGTCCTCATCTGTCTGATGTCTTCATCCTGCTCATCGTGCTGTTCTCTATAGTTCTAGTTTCCAAGGACAGGTCCGAGACCATGTCTTTCATTGAATCGCTTATCCAACGCATAGTCCTGTCCGTTCCATGGTCTGTAACATAATAATCTGCCTGTGATTCATCTTCCGCCCGGCCTCCTTGCAGACTCTAGAGGTATCTTCCCTGTATTGGTCGTAGCTTTTTATGGGGGCAGCAAATTGTTTAGAGTCTGCGCCACAGCTGTAATGGGGTACTAATCCATGCCAGCCTGAAGGGGTCTATTCCCTCCTGTCAGCTGTCCAAGCTGTCACATGGATTTCCCCTAGTTGTCAGCTCCTCTATTCACAGCAGTCACTACTCACTAGCTAGGCCAGGTTGGAATTCATAATAAAACACAAGATACTTGTGCTAATGATAAGGTGATGATAATGAAGAAACCCAATTCCATTGCTAAAAGAAAGTCTAAAGCATATAGATACTATAAATAATACTAATCCTATGGAAACACTTATGCACAGCTGAATACATTCAGTGTTTGCTTTCAATTATTGCTACTGACCTAAGCTAATAGGGGGCAAATAAAAATAGCACACATGCGGATGTGTGTGTGTGGGGGGGGGGGGGTGTATAGCATACAAACCTGGCTTAGGTCAAGAGGTCTGGGTTCGGGAGGAAATTATTACGAATCCAGTTTAGGGTAAGGGAGGGGAAAGCTGAAGCAAGGTATTTTTTTTTATATAATAAAACAAAAGATACGGGCGGCTGGGTGGCGCAGCAGACATTGTGCTCGTCACCAAGGCAAGCAACACCGGGTTCGAAGATGTGACAGGCTGCCTCCTCGTGTACCGGAGGGGACACGTGATGCAAGGCTTCTATCCTCCCTACAACCGGCCAGTGGGGGGCATATGCGAGCAACGTTCAAGACAGGGGAGGGGAGAATTGGAACAGCGAAAATTGGGATGGGAGAAAAATAGAAAAAGTGGATAAAAAAAAAAGATACTTGTGCCTTAACACATCCACCGGCAAAAACGGCTTACGACGGGTTTCAAAGTCATGCGAATTCCGCCATTCCACGGCGTACAACGTTATTGAGATCATATTTCATTTTTTCGCCATGGTATTCATAATTCCCTCACCCAGCCTCGGCTGAGACAGTGGGACTCGGCACAACCGTGCAACGCTTCAATACCGCCGCCTGGTGGATGATCGGGCGAGTTACAACCGGAAATGGATCTCTGGTGATCTCCGTGCATCTGGGAAATTCGTCCGGCAGTCAAATATTGTTGCGGGACTCTAGACACACATCTGTGTATATGGATCGCTGCCATAACTCAATAATCGATATGATTTGGTTGTTTATTTCGCCATACAAACCGGAAATGGATCTAGTCGATCTACGTCAAATAAGTGGGATCTTTTTCCTCCAGTCTCATCGGCGAACGGTAAGAGGACAGTAACGTTACTTTCAGCGTGATTGTTTATTATTATTAATGCAAACCTCTCTGATCAATATATCACCCATACTACATAAAGCATTTACTGACGATCACGGAATTTAAACGACCCCCCCCCCCCCCCCATTCATCCATGCATGATGAGTCATAACGTTTAGGATCATGTACAGTTGAAATTTTTATATAGCGTGTATCGGCAACAAACGGCAGTTGATAATCTATGTATGCGTTTATGCCTATAACTCACGTTCTAGGAATTACTGCAGAAAACGATAAAAACATATTTATATTCTAGGCGGTATTTTTGTATGAATCTATGAATGAAAAAGTATAACGTTCCTACATCCTGAACGATAGATAATCGATGTTGAATGGGCCATAGTAATGTCAATTTAGCAATACAATTTAAAAAGTTATAGCCCTGCAAAGAAGGTGAACATCTCCATAGGCTTAGAGTGGTGGCAGAGAGTGGTGGCAGAGAGTGGTATGAGAGGGGCAAACTGCGTGGCAGTTAATGTGTTAATGATAAGGATAACTGCTCAATGAAAAGACTCAATCTTATCGTCAAAAGAAAATCTAACATGCCTATAAAATAATAGTACTATGGAGCTACACACTATGAATGCATTATATGGCCCATAGCGGCCCCTAAAGATAGTTGCATCCGCATCTGCTTCCATTCATTTATGCTAAGCTAGGCTAGCATGCAGCCGGATAGCTTTCTACTGAACGTACAGAGAGGAGTTTGGTGTCTATCTTCTTGTCTGGCTCTGGAGAAGACGTGTGCTGTTAGCGTGTTCTGAAGAGAATGATCCAAAAAAGCTGAAATCTTTTCAGTAATAGAACCTGTAGCAGCAATAATGTGTGTGTGCCCATAAAGGATTCATGAATATTTGGTAAGGTGTAGAAGACTGGTGTAAGAGGGAAATCAACTCTCATAAAGGTATATTCTGGTTTATTTATGTTGCCATCTCTCGATCCTCTGCATTGTGTTGTTTTTCATCGAGGCAATCGTTTGTGGTGGAATTCCGTCCTCCCACGGCTTACTGGCTGAGACACCACTATCTCTTCCCTGGTGCATTTTGAATAATCGTACCCTGAATTGTTCTGTTTATATAAAAAAAATTATCGTTAATTTACATAAACAGAGGTCTAATACAGAATGAAATTAATGAGGAAAAACAAAAGTCTAAGAAAAGCTAAGAAAATATCTATCTATCTCTTTCTCACTCTCGTCGTTCGCTCTCTCTAGCTCGCTCTCTCCCCTCCCCCAACCCTCCATCAGGATAACCGCCTTTCTCTCTCCGATGTTGTTCCCTGTTCTGTCAGAACCCGACTGACTTTGACCGGAAGATCCCACAGTTTTCTGTCGGTTCGTTATCTTAAAAAAGTGTTGCTCCCCGTCTCTCTCTCTGTCTGTCCGGCCTCGACCATCTCTCGAATCCTGTGTCAAGAAAACAACTGGCCTAATGAGCAATCTACAATTCCCTTTTCTGTAACTTATCTTTTAACCTCTTAACTTCTTCCAGATCACGTCATAAATCATTCTCTCTAGACTGTCTGACATAATTATCGTTTTTTCTTTTCAAATGTATTCAAGAGTAAACATCCTAAGCATGTCACAAGAGCAGTCATAGTGTATATTTTCAGCAATACGTTTGTTTACCAATAGGTTAAAGTGTTATTAGTGAGATTTTAGTTTTTGAAATGTGTTGTTTTTATCGCGGAGATCCACCATTTTGAATTAGCGGCCGTCGCTGAATGATGACAATTGTAGTCATTTTGAGAAGAGGACATCCAGAGCTCTCAATGAGCGTTGGAATTAATTTTGAAAAACTACACTACCCAATGGATTCTAGCTTCCTGCAAGCAAATTACTTGTGTATGAATTTATTTTATTTCTCGGGATTATATACCACAAAACGTAATGTTATTGGCATATATTGCAGCGCAGTTCTGTATCGTAGTGGCTCTCGCTCGGCGTCACTCATGCACTGTCCTCGCACGTGCACGCGCACTGAATAAAAGACCACAATGTACCTTTATATCCCAATATTTGTCTGACCACACCCCTATCAGCTTACCCATATAAGCAGGGGTGGGGCCACCCCCTCGCCTCCTTTCTCGCTTTCACCACAAGGAGTGCCTCGGTAGATCCCCACTTGACGATGTTGTTAGTAGGAGAAGAGTTGGAAAACAAGAGATACGTTGACATCATATCTTTTTTTTCTCTCTCACTATATTCGAGAAAATACGGCGATATTGTCTTCGTACTGGAGTGTCTGGAAGATGATGATCATTCTACACCTCCGTCGGGTTTCGTATTGGGAGTTTATGCCGCTACATGCCTCTCAACTGCAGTCCTCCTTGCTGTGACTGGTTGCGGTAAAACCTTCCAGCGACACAGCTGGACTGTAGGACGCGCCGCTGTTGTGAGAAGCGGTGGGTTCCAGGTTGGTGAGTAATGTTTTGCTTGCGAGCTCCACTTGTCTGTTAGTGCTATGGGGGCTAGCTGACAATGTTTACGAAAACCGGCCCCAGATTAGGGTCCTTTGTTCGCCTTAGGCGACGGCGGAGGACCTTGGTTTGAAGCCCATTATAGCAACTAGTGGGCCACACGACCAGTAACTGGTGATCCCAGGATCTCTGGACGCGTGGGTACTTCTCTGTCACCGTATAGGCTCCGTCTCTCATATGCAAATGAGAGTTTACCCTAAACGAGGAAATGTGAGCATGGATGTTCGTTATCGGAATATCCATGTTCAAGTCAGCTACAGCCCAGATGGGACTTGTGCTGGCTCCGCCGGATGTTGGTAAAATCACCGTTGTAAAACTGTGTTAACATCTCGTTTCTCTTCTCTCTTAAAAGGTGAGGAGGGTTTCAGAACGGCGGCCTGTCTGAGTGTGACTTGTTATATCGTTGTGTACGAGTTCAGGTGATAGCTGCTTAACTTGCGTGCTAGTTGTGGCCTACTGTGTTAGCCAGTCAGCTGTTAGCTGCGGCGCTAGCTCGCTGTGTTTACCAGGAGCCTGTTGTGTCACTAGGCTAGGTAACGTTAGCTTGCTGCTATCGGCCGAGTGCGGCCGTTAGCTTAATGCTACACTGTTGAACGTTCTGAGACTATAACATGCTTAAACACTCTGACTACGACGTCATCTTTGACAGAGGATGTTAGTCGAACCTACCCTGGGGCCAGCCGGCGAGGACTGCGTCAACAAGGGGGACCGTAGCGGCGGGATGGAGTGGCGACGCTGCCCATGGCGACAACACAGGACGGCTGTGTTTACTACGGTGCCTTGTTAGAGACTGCAGTTTCGCTTGATCTGCGCTCACGGTAGGAAGGGTCCTGACCAGACCTTGAACACTTCTTCTCGATTTCCCTTCTAAATGTTTTGTAAATAACGATGTTTTCCAAAACGAGTGTTGCTGCACTACATTTAGGATACGACGTGAGTTATGTGTGAATTGTCTTGTCACTGGTATCCATGCAAATCTGGTTATTTGTTACAGATGTGAAAATGATCTGGTGTGTTGTGTTGAGACACATTGTGTGTTCATGTACCGTGTACTCACAACTAAGGGGGTTAAACTAACCTATAAAGCTATGCTTAGTGACATATGAGTAAAGAATGATTCTTTTTCTCAGCATGTAATGACAATGAACAGTGTGTTCACATATTAACAGGTTTACCTGTTTAACTGGCCGTATTAAGGGAAAAGTAGGAGGGGTGTTTTTCCCCCCGGTTCCCTGGGGACTTCTTCACCCTCCTCTCAGACATGTTGTTACACTATATTGTGTCACTGTGTGGTAGGGATACGATGTAACCCTTAGCTTAGTTGTTGGGGTTGTGCTAACCGCTTGAGAAACTATATTTTCCTAAAGAAAAGATTGTTTGGTCACTTTTTCGTGTGTGCTTAGCAAGGCCTGTGGCCGATACTAATCGAGAATGATGTATTCTCTCATTATGAAAAACGGCGTTCCTCTGTAGAGTGTTTTTGCCATTTTTTGTAGGTGATAAAGGGTTGTGTGTGTCGTGTAACCTACAACTGGGTTGGGTTGGCCACAGAAGCACATGTGTAAGTCTGGTACCGGGGCTCTTGAGAGGGCCCTCTCTATTCTGTGTTTTTTCCTTAGTAAAAATCAGATGGCAGGTTAGCACATGCGCTGTGTGAAGCTGTTAGACGCTTCATGGAGCTGACTATGACTGCGTCATACTATTTTTTTGTCATTACATCGTATCATGGGTGTGGGGTCGTAAAGGGGTGAACTGGTAATCCTTTTCTCCCCTTCTTTGATGGGCAGGGGTTAAAACCTCCTGTCCTTCAAGGTTCCTGTCACGTTGCTGTTCGGCACGTTACAGGGTAAGAGGGGGGGGGGGGGGAGTTTCCTGGTCCCACGCCCTGGAATATTGGGCGTGTGCACCGCAGAAATTCCCCCGCCATAGAGTACGTCACTGTGCGCGTCTCTGTTGGTAGGACTTCCGTGTGCTGTTCGGGTCCATATGATGGATCTGTTTCGGGGGGTGGTCAGGGCTCCTCCTCACGAAGCTCCTATTCGGGCCTTCTGTGAGTTAGGACTCTCCTTCCATAAGATATTCCTTTATTAATCCCCTTGGGGAAATTCCAGCAACACACACATACAGCTCATCGTCTCATTAATAATAATAACAACATCACAATCATTACATTTTTTACAGTAACAACGGCACAGCATAAATTCAAACAGACATGTACATTTGTTGACACATGTCATCTACAGAATGCCAGAGACGCCATATGCGATAGTCAGGCTGCATCAACAACAGAGTAGTTAAACAAAGTGTCATCGTGCCAGGTGGGGGAGGGAGGGAGGGATGGACAGGCGGGGTCGGGAGACAGTCTTAGGATCCACTCCTACAGCGCGCATACGTGGCAGTCGTCCAGAAACAGTTCTTACGGCGCTCGGCGTAAACACGGGAGGGGAGGAGGTCTGGGTGGGGGGGGGAGTGCCGAGCAGATCTGGAGGGGGAGGTGAGGTGTTGGGAAGGGAAACGCCGCATTCCAGTTGTTATCTCGTCTGACTCCCTTAACCGAGGCCGCGAGACAGGCGGGCAGACCTTGGCATTCCACAGTTCCACACCAGACTTGAGAGTGTGGGGGGGGGGGGGGGGTGCAGTAGAAGACAATGACCCCTAAAAGCACTGTTCTTGACTCAAATTCGATCCGTCGCGCTCTTAATGTCCTGCGCGACCCCCAGCAGGACTTGACCTCTCAATTGTTCGTCAGATGAATGGACAGCGAGCCTTTTAACAAGTTCCTTGTGGGTTCTAATAAGTTCCATGTGGGAGACTTCCAGTCTGGCCACAGCTGTCAGGCAGCGGTCCACACGGTTATCATCCTTTTGTTCGTCTCTTTTCCCGATTATTCTTGTACAAATCCAGATCCAGATTGCGATCGCTCCCAAGCCGATCAGTAGGATTGTGATGATGTACACATCTTCAACATCCTCAATTTCAAGAGAAAACAGGCATATTGATCGCCATTTATTCCAATGTCAATCGCAAAGCCTGCTTGATATGTCCCGATTGGACACAGCGGGTCAGCTGCGTTTTGCTTCCTTGAAGAGAAAATTCGATCAATTTCTGCAAATGACCAGCTTACTAGTTGATCCATTGTAGTTGAGTAGGGAGCCAAGTCTGTTGAAGAGTAGAATCCACGCCGTCAGGGAGGCAGTTAGAGCCGGCGATAGGAATGACCTTGGAGGTCTAGGGAGAGGAAAGAAATATGCGACTGCGTACAGAGCCTCCTCCTCAAATTGTCAAGGTGAGTGGAACCTCAAGAAGGAGTCCTACTCTATTGTGTGTGTATTCGATTCAATTCGATTATTGAGTGTGTATGGGTTCAGTGCCTCCTCCCCGGAGAGCCCTAAAACCAAACTTTTACATGGCTCAAGGTGCAATATATTCTTTTCAATCTGTACAGCTCGCGTGGGAAGTCTCTGGGGATTTCCGTCTCCTCTCTATGGGAGGGTGGTGGAATGTAAAAATGTAAAAAAAAATTACCCCCGGCTGTGTAGACTGGGATACATGCTGTTGGTGCTTCCTTCTTTTCTATTAAAAATGGTTGGAGTTAGGAAGCATCACACCCCTCTTGTCGTTCCCCTGGGCGCCATGGGGATTCAATGACAGGTCTAAATAGCCTGTTCATTGATGTGGTTGTGTCCCGACGCACGCATAGTGCTAGCTCGGGGTGTTCTGTTGAAGATCAGGCGAATGACTGGCACGCCTTGGTTGCTTGAGGTTAAAACAGCGTTTTTATAAAGCAACTGGGATGGAGGTTTTTCCTCTTCCGACGACCTGTTTTGGTTGTCGACGGATTCTCGTTCATATCTGGGGGATGATGACGGAATGGATCTGAACATATGTAGAGGGGTCTCACGCCCTGGGGGTGGGCCACCGGGCGCGGTTCCCACCAAACGTCTGGGTGGCGCCTTCTTTTCATGTTTAAGATCAACACGCATATCTGCCCCTTCTCCTGGAGTAGGCATGTCAGCGTGGTTAGGGCACGGGACTGGTTCTGGTCACGCTGGTCCGGATCAGTTAAACCCGTTGTCCGCCGGGGATGCAGATCTGCTGTTCTGGTACCCTGAGGGACTTGGGCTTTTTTCAGGGGGGAAAATGCCAGGTCGGTCCGGGTGTCACAGGGTTAAGCGCTATGGAGACCCTGGTTGGGTACATTTTGTACTCTGCACTGTCGTAATGGCTTACGGCCATGCCAACCTGTACACGCTCGATCTCGTCAGATCTCGGCCGCTACGCAGGTTGGTCCTGGTTAGTACTTGGTTGGGAGACCGCCTGGGAATACCAAGTACGGTGTGCTTGGGGCTGGTTCTCCATTCTTTTCGCTCCTCTCTCACGCATGGCGAAGAGGGGCCTGTTGGGGTGGTCTTTGACCTCCTCTGGTGACCCTGTGCTTCCCGTATCGCCGGGCCCGGTCCGAAGTAATGTTTCGTCGACCCGTAGGCCTGGGATTACCCTTTTTTGAAAACTGAAACACTTGTACTGCGGTATAGCCAGTTATGCCCGCAGATGTGTTTTGGAGTTTTTTCTTGAGGGGTTATAGGAACAACCACCACATTGGGTAATGACAAGGTGGTTGATTCCCTGGTGTGTTGGAGCAGTGTCAACTCCCGGGTTACCCGGTTGAGGGTGCCCCTGCACGTTCATGACGTCTGCCAATCATGTCAGCCTTCTCTGCCTCAACCCCTCTGGGTGGGTTTTTTTTAAATGGAGGCTTGGTCATGCAACAACGCCAGCATACGCCCCTTCCGCCGGGGGGGCTGTTCTCAGCTGACTCCTTTGGCGCCTGTCTCGTCCGCAGTGCTCCAGGCTCAGGTTACAGCCTGTTGCCTCGTTTTCCCCGGTGCGCTGCCTGCTTCCGTTGGTTAACCTTTTTTGTGTGCTTACGGCCATGCTGACTGCCTGTTCTGCAGGGTCAGTGTGCCAGGCGGTGTGCTATTGGGGGGAAAGGGCCCGCTCTTGGAGGGGCCTTATCCGAATACGCTGGCGATGTGGGGGGCGGTGTCACCAGGCGTGGTGTCACAAGACCCCACGCCTGGTGGGGTCTTGATGCCTGGCGTCATTGACCTCTCCGGGCCCCCGTTTTCCAGGGGATCCAGTCCCTTCAGTGGGTCTGGGTCTTCCTTCGCACTCCGCTGCTACGGCCTTGCCACGGGGTTGGGTTTGCTCTTGACCCCGTGATTCTGAGGGCAGTAACGAGGTTGTTCCCTCCGTTCGTTCCCGGGTGGCATGCGGGTTGTGCGTGTGTGTGGTCGTGGGGTCAGGCCACGGTCTGCTCACCCTGTGCGTTGAGTTGCTTGAATGCCTCTTCGCACGGTCGGGTCCGTCGCCCTCCCGGGAACCTCCAATAGGGGGGGTGCCCTCCATTAGGGGGGGTCGGGGGGGCTCGGTCCTCCCTGATCTGATGGTTGTGGGGGGCCTTCAGCGGGGTGTATTTGTCGGCCGATGGCTCTCGCTCGGCCTCCCTTGTGCATGAGTGACGCCGAGCGAGAGCCACTACGATACAGAACGTTAGGTTATGACTAGAACCATGTTCTGTTAGTAGTGGTGACGCTCGCCGTCCGACGCCGCTGCAGCCCTTGATCTCGCCTTGTGGTGAAAGCTTGGGAAGGAGGCGAGGGGGTGGCCCCACCCCTGCTTATATGGGTAAGCTGATAGGGGTGTGGTCAGACAAATATTGGGATATAAAGGTACATTGTGGTTTTTTATTCAGTGCGCGTGCACGTGCGAGGACAGTGCATGAGTGACGCAGAGCGTCACCACTACTAACAGAACTTGGTTATAGTCATAACCTAACGTTCGTTTGTCTCCCCTATTGCTATTATTTTTTAAATCTTTTTCCCCCTCCTTTTTCCTCCATTTTTCTCACATCCCAATGTTAGTCGTTATGCCAATTCCCAATCCCCTTCCTGGTCGCTGCGCACCTACCCCCTACAGTCGGTCTGGGAGAGTGGAGGCTATCACATGCTTCCTCCGACACATGTGTAGCCAATCAACCGCTTCTTTTCACCTGGCAGCGCGGACTCTCATTGAGAGGGTGTAACGTGTGGAAGGATCACACTACCCCCCTTAGATCCTTTCCTCGCTGAGCAGGCGCCCCGACCGAACTGTAGGAGTCGCTGTTTACAACGACCAGGACCCACCCACTGGCTTTCCCACCCTCTAACACTGCCAATTGTGTTAGTACGATGGCCGGCCAAGCCGGAAGCAACGCAGAGAGCTGGGCTCGATACCAGTATATCCTGCGTTGGTGGCGAGCGCCTTGCCCACTGCGCCACCCAGCCGCCCTGTCTCCCCTATTGTGAACATTTAGCAACCATCCCTGTTGAAATCCATAAAGAAATTGTGGAGCTGTCGCAAGAATAAAAAACCTACTGTACATACAGTCGATTTCATTCTCTGTTCTTCATGCACGCCTGGTGATACTAAATCCAAATTGAACTCTGTCATTTGAAAGAGAAGATTTGGCCCAATCCATAGATGTGCGACTTGGCTATAATAAGGTAATTTATAGGCCTCATATTCTCTATTCTATAATAATATTTCAAATTGCATGGATCCGGATGGAAGAATTCAGTACTTTATCTACAAAACCTTCTGTTTAATAATCTTTCCTTTATTCACTTCCTCAAGAAGGTACTGAACGAACTCAGTGGCAGTTTTTCATGTCTGGTCATTTTTAGCATGGTGTTATTCACTGTCAAAGATGCAAAGAAAAATCATAATTCATATTCTCCTTTGTTTCATCACAATTTAACCAAGCCTAGTAATAGACACAATATTTCTGACACTGGGAATACATTCACTGAGGTCCATAGATGTCCCTAGATACCAAGAACATGCAAATGGACCTTGTAGAAGCAGAGCAATCTTCCATTTACTTAGGTATGTATTTTAGGCGGATTTTCAGAAAATAGGGCTCTGTCCAATCAAGACATTGAAACCTGGCAAAGTTCAAGAAGTCAGGAGATAGAGATTTAGCACTTAGATCAGGGGTGGATGATATTTTGCGGCCCCCTACTTGACATCAAAGTTTAGTGTTAGTGCGGCCCACACGCAACTGTTTGCCGAGTCGTTGCGCGAGAGTTGGACGTTTTATTTATTTTATCACGACGATAGCGCAGGCTCATGACAGCAACGTTACGTTAGTGACTTGGTTGAAACGTGATTCCGGAGTGATACCAAGTAAAGTGGAAGGCAAATGCATCCTCGCTATCTCCTCTGACTGCGAGCAGTGCTCTGCATGTCCGGCTGCACTGCCACACTGTCTGTGTACTCTGCTCTGGTCCAATCACATTCAGCGTCCCGTCAGCGTTTTCCCCCCCACCCACAGTCTGCGAATCAGATGCAGAGTAGGGCGGGTCTTCACCCACAGTCTGCGAATCAGATGCAGAGTAGGGCGGGTCTTAAACAGTCCGAGTCAGAGCAGAGTTGACAGCGCATCTACAGTAGCCTCGTTCCCAGTTTTATCTCCGTGAGATAAATGTAGCTAGTAGTTTCGCCAGCAGGCAGCCAGCAGAAAAATATGGCATGTTCAAAGATGGTCAGTAAAAGAAAAGTCGACTGCAATTCAAAGGTGAATTGACTGAAAAATATGCGTTCATCCTGAGTCCCAGCACCAAACCAATGTGACTAATATGCCAAGAAACGGTAGCTCTTGTGAAGGGTGGCAATTTGAAACGCCACTACGAAACAAAACAGTTATTTTAATGCAACCTTTCCTCAAAATTCAGTGCTAAGAACCACAAAAATAAATGGAATGATATCATCATATCAAGCTGCAAGCAGAATTATTGTTAAATCTATGTCACAACGAGAAGCAACCAAGTCCTCACTCAGTGCTCAGTGGCATGGGTGTTGGCTAAACACAAGAAGCCATTCTATCTCTCTGATGCATACATAATAAAATAATGTATGACTGAAGTGATGGAGACCATGTTTGAAGGCAAACAAAAGCAAATCCCCCTCAGACCGCACAGCAACCAGAATAACTGAAATACTGGCTGGTGATTTGATTAAACAGCTTTGTGATAGAATAAAAAAATGCACAGTGCATTTCCATAGCTGTGGATGAGTCCACTGACACCACTGAGAAGAATACTTGAAACCCTTTTTTTGTGGAATATTTGATGCGGCCCAGCCTCACCCAGACTCTACCTCCAGCGGCCCCCAGGTAAATTGAGTTTGAGACCCCTGACTTAGATGTTTGTGTGCATTACAAATACAATTTCAAATTTTCAAGTTTCTTGAATATTTGTCATACAGAAGTACAGAATACTTTTATACAAAATGCTTCTTACTGTTACGCTCCAGAGACTGTGCAAGACAAGATAAGTATGAAATAAAATAACATAGTAAAATTAGAAGTAAAAAAAATGAGGTCACAGTGTTCAGTTTAGACATATGTACAATGTTCGATGCAGAATAGACGTAGTTACCATACAATATACAATACTGTGCAGTGTACTAATATACAATACTATATAGTGCAAGGCAGAAATGGGACGAGGTGCAATTTAGGTACAATTCACAGTAGGTGTACGAGTTGTAGTGCAAATCCTTTATCAATAAATATAAAGTGTAAAGTGTGTTTGTGTGATCTAAAGTGTGGAGAGTGGGTGCTGCAGTGTGTTGTTTGTTTGAGTGAGTGTGTGCGTGTGGGTGTGTGTGCTGTGTGCATTTGATGGTTGTTGCATAGTGTTTATTGTTCGTTTAGCAGCCTGATGGCCTGGGGATAGAAGCTTCTTCTGAGTCTTTCTGTGCTCGCCTTAAGACTCCGGTATCGCTTGCCTGACCGCAGCAGTTCAAAGAGGCAGTTGTTCGGGTGGCTCGAGTCCTTAATAATTCTCTTAGCCTTTCCCTTGCACCGCTTGTTGTAAATGTTCTGGAGGGTGGGAAGCCCCCCTCCAATTGTGCGTTCGGCTGAACGTGTCACTCTTTGTAGTCTGCTACGGTCTTGTGCAGTGCTATTCCCAAACCAGGAGGTGATGTTGCCGGTCAGGATGCTCTCTATTGTACATGAGTAGAAGTTCCTAAGGATCTTCTGACTGACTTGGAACTTCCTTAGGCGCCTGAGGAAGTAGAGGCGTTGTCGTGCCTTCTTCACAACACTGTCAATGTGTGTGGTCCATGTCAAGTCCTCGGATATGTGGGCTCCGAGGTACTTGAAACTGTTCACTCTCTCAACCGGTGCCCCGTCGATGCTGAGGGGGCTGTAGTCCTTGACCCCCGACCTCCTGAAGTCCACAATCATCTCTTTTGTTTTGCTGACGTTCAGGGAGAGGCAGTTCTCCTGACACCACTGTGACAGGTTCTCTACCTCTTCCAGGTAGGCCCTTTCGTCGTTGGCAGAGATCAGGCCCACCACTACTGTGTCATCAGCAAATTTGATGATGGTGTTGTTGTTCCGCTGTGCTACGCAGTCATGTGTGTACAGGGAGTAGAGGAGGGGGCTCAGAACACAGCCCTGGGGGGCCCCTATGTTGAGCGTGATGGATGAGGAGGTGCAGTTGCCGGCTCTTACCACCTGGGGTCTGCCCGTCAGGAAGTCCAAGACCCACTGGCAGAGGTCATAGTTCAAGCCCAGGTCCCTGAGCTTGGCTATGAGTTTGGAGGGGACTATGGTATTGAATGCTGAGCTGTAGTCGATGAACAGCATTCTCACATAGTTCCCCTGCCTCTTGTCCAGGTGTGATGCTGCTGTGTGCAGCACATGGGCTATGGCGTCCTCCGTGGACCTGTTGGGGCGATATGCAAATTGCAGAGGGTCCAGGTTGATGGGGAGGGAGGAACAGATGTAGCCCTTCACTAGCTTCTCAAAGCACTTCATGGCTATGGAGGTGAGGGCTACAGGGCGGTAGTCGTTGAGGCAAGCGGGCGTAGATTTTTTGGGTACAGGGATGATGGTGGACTTCTTCAGACAGGTGGGGATGACAGCCTGTTCCAAGGACAGGTTGAAGATGTCAGTGAATACCGGGGCCAGTTGGTCGGCACAGACTTTTAGGACGCGGCCGGGGATGCCGTCCGGTCCTGCTGCCTTCCTGATATTCACTTTTTTAAAGATCCGTCTCACCTCATGCTCTGTTACCCTGAACACTGAGTCTCCATCAGCAGACCCCCCCCCCCCCCCCCCCCCCATTGCCGTGGTTTGTAGGCTGGTGTTGTTATTCACAGCCTCAAACCTCGCATAGAAGGAATTGAGATCATTTGCTAAGGAGATGTCACTGTTCAGTTTGAGGGGGGTGCCTTTGTAGTCTGTCATTGTTCTGAGGCCCTGCCACATGCCTCTAGAGTCAGCCTGTTCAAACTGAAGTTCAACTGTATCCCTGTAACGCCGTTTTGCCTCTATTACTGCTCTCCTGACGTTGTATCTTGCCATCTTGTGTTCTTCCATGTTGCCTGTCACCAGCCCGGTGTTGTATGCTGATGTGCGCACTTTCAGAGCCTCACGGACGGATTTGTCTACCCAGGGCTTTTGATTTGGGTAGATTTAAATTTTGGTGGAGGGGATTGTTTCTTCTACCAGAGTACAGACATAGTCAATTACCGTTTCGGTGTATTCGTTAATATTGGCTGTGTTATCACGGAATACACTCCAGTCTGTGCATTCAAGTGCAGCTTGGAGTGACTCCTCTGACGTCACGGCCCAACGCTTAACCTCTCGCGAGACCACCGGCGTTCGCTTGAGACTTTGTTTGTACTTTGGCAAAAGAAAGATGGCGGCGTGATCGCTTTTACCGAATGGACTAAGAGCCTGTGACTTGTACCCATTCTTAAATTGCGAGTATACATGGTCTAATATGTTCTCGCCTCTGGTGGGACAGGTCACATGCTGATAGAAATTCGGCAACACCTTTTTAAGACGCGCGCTGTTGAAATCACCCAGAACCAAAATGGCAGCGTCAACATTAGCTGTCTGGAGTTTGTTTACCTCGTCGTGAAGTTTTGAAAGTGCGACCCCAGTGTTCGCGTGTGGTGGAATGTACACTCCGATGAGGATGATGGACGTTAACTCTCTTGGGAGGAAGAAGGGTCGACATTTTATCGTGATAAACTCCAGGTCTGGGGAGCAGTGGTTAGACAGTTCCTTTGCGTTGCCTACATCGCACCACTCCTTGTTTATCATGAAGGCAATGCCTCCTCCTTTCTTCTTTAGTGACTCTTCTGCCGTCCGTTCCTTGCGGAGGACGAAGAAGTGGTCTGCCGGTTCTATTGCGTGATTTGGGACATCTGGACTCAGCCAAGTTTCTGTGAAACAGAGGACGTTACAATCCCGAATGTCCCTCTGGAATTGGATCCGTGCTCTGATGTCGTCCAGTTTATTCCCTATCGATTGCACATTGGCCAACAATATGCTGGGCAATGTGGTTCTGTGTCGTTTGGACCTCAGTCTGTTCCGGACTCCGGCTCTCTTCCCTCTTCGTCGTGGCGTCTCCTGGCTTTGGCCATGGCCACAACAAAGGATCTCCGCTGGCCATTGTTGTTGTTCGGCAATCCGATCCAGAGAGCAATCCAATCGGTAAGTTTTCTTTAATCCAATGTCAATGATTGACTGACGGTCATACACGTATAATGCCCCAACAGTAGGTGCAAATAAAACTCTTAATACTATAAAAATTAACAAAAGAAAGCACAGTCTCGACGGAGCGATCAGAGAGGCAGCCGTTCGTTGCAGCGCCATGATCATGATTTATTATTGCTAGTATTATTATTATTATTATTATTATTGATCTTTGGAGTTGTATCCAGTTATATAGAGTTCACTTGTTAATACATTTGATGGCTTTGTCGTTATAAATGATTTCCCATATATTTTTTATCTTCGAAAGGGGATAGGTACATTTGGTAATACAAAATTATGTAGGTTAGAGTTATCTTATCCTAAAAATGTACTCATATTTCTATTCCCCATTCAAAAACACATAATATAGACACCTTGCATGATAGGATTTCCTTCAGATTCATGTTGGCATCCATGTATGGCCAAGGGGTGAAAAATAAAAATCTGCAAAAAAATCCCATATTTAAATTCCCCACAAAAAAACATTGCTTTCTGGGTAAAGTAGTCATTATGCATAGCAAGATAAATGGCTCTGGTTTCTTTGAGGCTCTGTAGCTCTGGAATAAGTAGTGTGTTATCAGCATGATTCATAAGATATAGATTGAAAAGTATCCGCCCGATTTGTACAAGTGACGGCGAAGGACCCAGAGTCTGTGCCTGGTCACATTTTAGGTGTTGGCTTATAACAAGCGGGAAGAAAAGTGGCAATTTTTTTACTTGAACTTGAGGACTGCATACTTTTTTTGCAAACCAAAACAACATACTTTATACTTATAGCACATGCATGAGCCTGGTCTCTTTTGAAAGATGACATTCTGAAGTTTCTGATTCCAAAAAATTAACTTTTAGTGCTAAAGTAATAGAGTTACATAGGTCTGAACTTGAGTTGTAAAAAAAAACTCAAGTTTTTCTGTAGTAGTTAGTACAGAGGTAGTATTTCCCCAGAAGGTGGTATGGCTTACAAATCCAGACGGAGCCATAGCCTGAAGCCTTATGTACTGTAGTACATATCCAAATTTCATAAAGATCCATTCAGAAATGAGTGATTAGTAGTGATTTTGGTAAACTGTACAAAGAAAAACTCAGTTTTCTCATAGACTTCAATTCATTCGGCTGTTTTGCTCTTCCTGTTTTCGTGTTTCTTCGTGTTTTTAAAAAAAAATTATTTAGATCCCCATGTGGGTTATCATTGGAAAGCCACACTCATTGGTTACAATGATCCACAATCATTTTCGAGATCGGATCTAGATTGACGGAACTACTGCAGCCTGAGTCGGGAGTGGTATTTTGCGCAATACTATGTACTTTGCACAAGCCTCAAATACCGGCATGTAACTCGAGAACCATTGAACGAATTTAGTTCGCTATCAACAGGCAACAAATAAGCCTTCAATTCGATATATATATTGTATTACAAAATATGCACACCCGAGCCACTAGGGGTCGACAAAGTGCCGGTTGCAAAAAATCTGAAAAACTTCCCATATGAGGGACGTTGCAGCTTAAGTTAAGATTCATGAATACATGGAATTCCATCAGTTGTGTTTCTGTGCCAGTCAATATGGCCAAATACTGTTTCCAGTTAAATATATGCTGGATATACAGGTGCTGTTTGAAGATTACTTCAGATTCAAACAACATTCCAACATAGAGTGAGGCAAAACTGGGTGACATTTTAGCCCCATTTTAGCCCATGGCCACTCCTGAAACCTGGAGATCAGGTCAGCACCATACAATAAATAGTTAGAGGTGAGAAAACATTCAACCAGTTCAAGAAATAGTTAGAGGTTTGTTTGTTTGTTTAGTTTATTTACACATAAAAAACAATTACATATCATACTATATAATCCACAAAGAGATAATTGAGATAAAAAGCCTCTAGGGATTTGTATGTGGCATCCTCCAAGAAGCAAAATTATACTGAGATTACATTAACCCTTTCAGTGCCGTTCACGAGAAACTCGTTTCTGTGGCCCAGCGGTTGAGTGCCGCAAAACGAGGATTCTCGTTTCTGGGTCGTTATTTCTTTTATTCGCTATTGCCATTCATAATCCATCGAGGCACCTTGTGCAGGCTGTCCTGAATGTGTCCGAGATTGCAAACGGCCAATACCGCCGCCTAACGCCTTGCAGCCGCTATTGCACTCCATTTGAAACGATGTGGCTTGGCGTCTGGGCCGAGCTGCGGTGTGGGGGCGGGGTCTGAACACTTGGGCGAGACAAGCGGTTACCACAGTTGCCTAGACGAGGGTCCCCCCCCCGTTCATTTTCATTTCTGGATTACGTTGGAAACATGATCGCGATCAGTATTTGGAATGGCGATCAGATAATTGGATTATTCTTTTTGCAGTACATCATAGACAAGGTAAGGGCTATATATTATCAATCTTGCGTTGATCCGATAATTTTTTTCCCGCTATCGGAGGAGCGTGTGTCTGTGGTATGTGTGTGGGCCGTGTCCCGTTGGTGACGATCGAAGCATAGAAAAATTACCTCCCCCCCCACCCTTTCTTGCATGCATGATGAAACATAATACCGATAATCTAGCGTTGATTTCAGATTGATTATTGATCCAGGCGAGAAATGGCATGATTTATAGTGAAATGCAGTAAAGCGCTGTTTGGCTGCGTTTCCTGGGATTACAGAGAATCGCTCTGGAACTATGCTCGTATTCACCATGGTATGTGTTCTGAAGGTCCAGATTAAAACATAGTCTGCGTTTATTATTTTGTATAACTTATATATTGTTTATATATATAAGATATATATCTTCACATCATCTGTTTTACGTGGCAGTATTTATCATTCGCCTTTTGTATATGTTCCATTCTTAACGCCGTAGGCGCCAGCGCGCGCCCATCTAGACATGTGCAGAACATGCCCAGGCAAGACCAGAGAGAGCGTATTGATCTGTGTGGGTGAACAGACTCAGTCCACGGAAAACATAGAGTGTGTTGTGGAGAAGTAACGTTTGACGCAGTTGTAAACGGACAGAAAGGCAACGTATCGTTATAGAGAGCCAAACGGCTAATTAGATACAACTAGAAGATTGTCGAGCCACTATTGGCACAGTATAATGCCTACACGGAGACAGTGCTGGACTATGTCTGTACTAGGGTGAAAGAAACAATCCCCACTACCAAAATGAAAGTTTACCCAAATCAAAAACCCTGGGTAGACAAATCCGTCCGTGAAGCTCTGAGAGAGCGCACCAAAGCATACAATGACGGCCTAGTGGCAGGCAACATGAATGACCACAAGGTGGCGCGACACAACGTAAGGAGGACAGTGTCAGAGGCCAAACGGCGCTACAGGGATAAAATTGAACTCCAGTTTGAACAAGCTGACTCTAGAGCTATGTGGCAGGGGCTCAAAACGATGACAGACTACAAAGGCGCCTCCCTCAAACTGAACAGTGACATCTCCTTAGCAAACGACCTCAATACCTTCTATGCGAGGTTTGATGCTGGTAATAACAACACCAGCTCACAAGCCTCGGCAATGGGGGGGGGGGGGTCGGCTGCTGATGGAGGCGCAGTGTTCAGGGTAACAGAGCATGAGGTGAGGCGGACCTTTAAAAAAGTGAATATCAGGAAGGCAGCAGGTCCGGACGGCATCCCCGGCCGCGTCCTAAAAGTCTGTGCCGACCAACTGGCCCCAGTATTCACTGACATATTTAACCTGTCCTTAGAACAGGCTGTCATCCCCACCTGCCTGAAGAAGTCCACTATTATCCCTGTACCCAAAAAATCCAAGCCTGCTTGCCTCAACGATTACCGCCCTGTAGCTCTCACCTCCATAGCCATGAAGTGCTTTGAGAAGCTAGTAAAGGGCTACATCTGCTCCTCCCTCCCCATCAACATGGACCCCCTGCAATTTGCATACCGCCCCAACAGGTCCACGGAGGACGCCATATCCCATGTGCTGCACACAGCAGCATCACACCTGGACAAGAGGCAGGGGAACTATGTGAGAATGCTATTCATCGACTACAGCTCGGCATTCAATACCATAGTCCCCTCCATACTCATAGCCAAGCTCAGGGACCTGGGCTTGGGCTATGACCTCTGCCAGTGGGTCTTGGACTTCCTGACTGGCAGACCCCAGGTGGTGAGAGCAGGCAACTGCACCTCCTCATCCATCACCCTCAACATAGGGGCCCCCCAGGGCTGTGTTCTGAGTCCCCTCCTCTACTCCCTGTACACACACGACTGTGTGGCTCAGCGGAGTAGCAATACAATCGTCAAATTTGCTGACGACACAGTGGTGGTGGGCCTGATCTCTGCCAACGACGAGAGGGCCTACCTGGAAGAGGTCAAGGTCCTGGCGGGATGGTGCCAGGAAAACAGCCTCTCCCTGAACGTCAGCAAAACAAAGGAGATGATTGTGGACTTCAGGAGGTCGGGGGTCAAGGACTACAGCCCCCTCAGCATCGACGGGGCACCGGTTGAGAGAGTCAACAGCTTCAAGTACCTCGGAGCCTACATATCCGAGGACTTGACATGGACCACACACATTAACAGTGTGGTGAAGAAGGCACGACAACGCCTCTACTTCCTCAGGCGCCTAAGGAAGTTCCAAGTCAGCCAGAAGATCCTTAAGAACTTCTACTCATGTACAATAGAGAGCATCTTGACCGGCAACATCACCTCCTGGTTTGGGAATAGCACTGCAAAAGACCAAAGCAGACTACAAAGAGTGACACGTTCAGCCGAACGCACAATTGGAGGGGGGCTCCCCACCCTCCAGAACATTTACTACAAGCGTTGCAAGGGGAAGGCTAAGAGAATTATTAAGGACTCGAGCCACCCGAACAACTGCCTCTTTGAACTGCTGCCGTCAGGCAAGCGATACAGGAGTCTCAAGGCGAGCACAGAAAGACTCAGAAGTAGCTTCTATCCCCAGGCCATCAGGCTGCTAAACGAACAATGAATGAACACTACACAACAACAACCACCAAACACACATAGCACACACATCCACACGCACACACTCACTTTAAACAAACACACTGTAGCACCCACTACACACACTTTATAGCACACACCCACTTTAAACAAACACACTGTAGCACCCACTCCCCACACTTTATATTTATGGATGAAGGATTGCACTACAACTCGTACACCTTACTGTAAATTGTACCTAAAATTGTACCTCATCCCATTTCTGCTTTGCACTAGATAGTACTGTACATTAGTACACTGCATAGTATTGTGTATTGTATATTATATGGTAACTCAGAACATTGTACATATGTCTATACCGAACACTGTGACCTCATTTTCTTCTTCTAAATTCATGCTATATTATGTTATTATGTTATTTGATACTATCTTGTCTAGCACAGTCTCTGGAGCGTAACAGTAAGAAGCATTTTGTATGAAAGTATTCTGTACTTCTGTATGACAACTATTAAAGAACTTGAACTTGTGTGAGCGAAGTAGCGTTGAGAGACCTTTGAAGACTTTCTGCGGGTTAGCCTTAAGTACAAACGGGGCTAACTAGCTATCACCCTTGCCAACGGGCTTTTGGACTAATAGCTATTAATCCTGCCATCGGGCGCTAGGAATACAAGGACCGGTCCGTACGAGACCCTTTCCTCCCCAGCGACGACCGGATTATCCTAAGTGTGTCTGCAGCCCTCTGGAGTAGGAACTCCAGAGGACCACCGTCTCCATCCACCATCTTGCTTTTCCCTGTGCTGCGTGATTCTTCTCCATCCACTCCACGCTTCAATGGTCGAGTACTAGTAGTTAAAGACTATCGTTACCTCTGACGTTGTTGCACTGACATTCTATTATTAAAGGAGAGCTGTGTTGTATAATATGTATGTTCACTATTACTATTAAAATGCTTGGTCAACTTGTATCCCTGTCCCTGCGCCGTTAATAGAGTGTCCACCATTTTGTGTACCTGTAATGTCTGGCTAATTTAATATTCTGCATTAGTGGTTTAATCTAACATATCAATACAGTCCGGGTTGTGTAGCCCCTTAGCTACAGTATGAAACGGAAATGTATGGATGAAAAAATTATCTGTTTTTTGCATGTTGACCAGAAGAAACTCACTGACAATCGACTGTGTTATTAGATCCATAGCTATAATATTTAATATAGGTTTAGCACTGCAAACACAGACATTTATCCCCATTGAACAGAGTGCTGGCACTCACGGCCCACAGCGCCCTCTGCTGAACGGCACTTGATGTGTTAATATAAAATAAAAATAAAACCCCTCCCCAAACACACACAAGGAACATTAATTCACAATACATACAAGCAGGTCTACAGATAGACACTGAAATAGGCACTTCTAATAAATCTAATAGTAGTCTAATAAATCTCTGGAGGACCGGCAAATGTAAACAGACATGGGGCTGTTTGTAGAGCTAAATCTATACTTTATAGTATTGCTATCTGTCCATTCTCATTGTCAATTGAGACCATAAACCGTCCCTTCAAAAAAAAATCATCAATACGTTCTCATTTTATAGCGCCGTGAATATAAGCGCTATACGGGATTTGGTCTAGTATATTTCCTGGAAGGCGAGATAAAGGGCTAATAGCTACTACCGTTATATCCAATGGCATTTCTGTTATACATATGCTACAGTTAAAACTCAAACTGCATATGATCAGCACGATCCTCAAGCATGTATGCATGAAAGGGGGGGGGGGGCGGGGGATGTTGTTTCTGATGATTGATTACCAATAACCGCGTTAGCCTCATTCATTGATCGGATGGATGGCTATCAAAACAAGGCCCGATCGGGATGTCCTTTTACGTGAAAAAGATCTTACCATGGGCCATTTCCCCGTTATCGATCGCCATCTGGTAGATCGATATGTCCATTGGCTGATATATCCCCTTATTGCATAGTGAAATCCGCAATCCAAAATGTAATCCAAGCTACATGCTGCACATCCAGAATCCAGCTAACTGAAAACTCCATTGAAAGTAAAAAAAAAATAATGCTCCGTTCAGCCACAGGGCACACTGCATTATTGCGATAGCGCCCCTAAGAGGATCTGGCCGGTATTGCACTTTCTCGAATTCAAAGAGTAGGGTATATCTGCAGTGCCGCTCGGCGACCTTGAATAGGTTATTAAAATGGAATAAAAGCAATAACAACTTGCCACGGATATATCCGTGCTTCTGTCCACAACGGGTGGAATCGAAACACGGAGATCTCCGTGGTCGGGCGCCATTGTGTTAAGCCCGGAGCCCTATTTTCTGAAAATCCGCCTAAAATACATACCTAAGTAAATGGAATATTGCTCCACTTCTACAAGGGCCATTTGCATATTATTGGTATCTAGGGACATCTATGGACCTCAGTGAATGTATTCCCAGTGTCAGAAATATTGTGTCTATTACTAGGCTTGCTTAAATTGTGATTAAACAAAGGAGAATATGAATAATGATTTTTCTTTGCATCTTTGACAGGGAATAACACCATGCTAATAATGACCAGACATGAAAAAATTCCACTGATCTCGTTCAGTACCCTCTTGAGATCATGTGTACAGAAAATCTAAGGAAATGAATAAAGGGAAGATGATTAAACAGAAGGTTCTGTAGATACAGTACTGAATTCTCCCATCCGGACCAATGCAATTTGAAATATTATTATAGAATATAGAATAGCAGGCTTATAAATTACCTTATTATAGCCAATTCGCACATTTATATATATATACATATACATTATCTTTCAAATGCCCAAGTTCAATTTGGATTTAATATCACCAGGCATGCATAAGAACAGATAATGAAATCTACTGTAATGTACAGTAGCTTTTTTATTTTTTATCAGGGTGGCACCATTTTGAAACTATTTTCAAATCTAATTGTTGCTACATGCTAAAAATAGGGAAGAGAAACTAACTGTGCTTCAATATGTCAATAACGTTACATTTTGTGGTTTATTATCCTGAGTAATAATATAATAAAAAAGGTTAAAGGTCCACTATCTTATAAATGGCCTTTTCCAGTGGTTTGCATTGTTTTCTAGCAATGTGGGGTTGTACCAACACTGACTAGATGTGAAATCTCTAGCCAGTCCCATTTCTTCAGTTCAGCTCAGACAAGAACCTCCCCCACTGAACCAAGCCATTCAGAATTGACTCACTCAGTGACGTAGGAAGGCGCTGATCTGCCACCGCCCGCCCACAATCAACTGTGATACGTTGAAATTATGATCAAAACGGAGCGAGTGGAAATAATGCGGAAGCGGTTTCCCTGTCAGTCTACATCCATGACCAGTCGGACTTTTCAGGGCTCTTGCAAGGCAAGCAAAACTAAAAGGTTTTGTACACATTTCCTCCTCTTCATGATATGGATTACGGACTCATACCTATATTCGACGATGAGGCACGAAACGACAGAAGTGGAGAGAAGCATAGATGGAAAAAAAAGACACACAGCGAATTCTACGTTCTCAACGGCGTGGAGCAAAAATACCCAGCCGTAGGGACAGCGTCAATACACAAACGGCTAACCCGGATCGCAAGAACATACCCCCGTCTGGGAGAATGGACAGAAGGACCATGATCACCCTTGTCTTACTACTTTCGGGAGATATCCAACTGAATCCAGGCCCGGTTTTGACTCGAAGACAGACGAGACGACTAGGCCTGGGGACACAGGAAGCGGCTGCGGTCGCGGACAACACAGCAAACGGCGACATCCATGGCATTGACGGCGATGGCGACATCTCCACACCACACTCCACACTCTGCAGATGAACAGACGAGAGGGAGGGAACCGGAGCCCAAATCGGCGCGGGACATCGACGCCGAGAGAATCAACAAGGAATTGCCTGTTAGCCTGCAAGCTAGCATTTCACAACAACAAAGGAACCCACCCTCCCCCCTCCCCACCCACGACAACAAAGCCCCCGATGAACAGAACTCAAAAGAACAATACTTAATACGGCACGGTGGTGTAGTGGTTAACACTGTCGCCTCACAGCAAGAAGGTCCAGGGTTCGAATCCCGCTTGGGGACCAGGTTTCCATGATGCCAGTTACCCAGGTGGGGTATCTCCCAGGCCTTTCTGTGTGGAGTTTGCATGTTCTCCCCGTGCTCGCAAGGGTTTCCCCCCCCGATAAGATAAACCCAATGGAAAAACATGCACAACAACAAGATCGCTAACGCTGTGGCGTCCTTGACGAAGACGGACAGGAGCACTTGGATTGGTCCCCTGGCGCGGCTCACGTGGCGCCTGTCTGCTCCCGGCTGCCCTTGGGGGGGAAGGACGACGGGATGGGTTAATCGCAGATACGCATTGTATGCATGGTTCGCATGTGTGCCAAATGGTGACCTCGGAGCAGGTCCTAAATTATTATTATTATTATACTTCAAACCGGACGACATAAACGAAATATCAAAAGCAAATGGACTGAACATATTCCACCTGAACATAAACAGCTTAAAGGAAAACGCCAACATTTTGGGAAATTAGCTTATTTGCCATCTACCCTGGAGTTAGACAAGAAGATGCATACATTTTTCTTCTCTGTGCATGCAGTAGGAGTAGGAAGACGTTGGGAACTAGGCTAATGGAGGAACCTACTTCCAGTGACTGACGCTAAGCTAGGCTAACGGTGCGCGTCTTCCTACTCCTACTGCATGCACAGAGAAGAAAAATGTATGTATCTTAACACTCCAACATTTTGGGAACCCTGGAGTTAGACAAGAGGATGCATACCTTTTTCTTCTCTGTGCATGCAGTAGGAGTAGGAAGACCTTTGGAACTAGGCTAATGGAGGAACCTACTTCCAGTGACTGACGCTAAGCTAGGCTAACGGTGCGTGTCTTAAATCAGACAATTGCTCATTAATGGTAAGACAGACATATTGTGCTTCTCAGAAACCAAACTGGATGCATCTGTAAAGGACCCAGATATCTAAATTGAAAACTATTCAATAGTCAGGAAGGATAGGAATCAGTATGGAGGTGGTGTCTGCGTGTATATTCATAAAGATACCAAATTCATTAACCATACTGACCTGAACCATGATGAAATTTAAACAGTTTGGGTTTAAATCTTGTTCGAAAGGGCGAAATCCGTACTACACAATCTATAGACCGTGATAGGTAATTTCAGTTCATTACTGTCTAATATTTTACATCCAGCTCCTCTGGGTGCATAGGTCTCTGGAATGTGCCAGTGGGTCGAGTGACCAGGCCAAGCCAGGCAGGCACCCAGAAATACTCTGACCTGTGTGACCTAATGTGCATGCATGGCTATATCGGCCCTCCGGCCACAGGCCAGTGAGAGGAGCAAACCAGATTCATCCTTAGACTACCATATACGACCAAGCCTGTCTGATCATCCATTATAACCAGTGGCTCGCTAAATTTGGAACTCCCACATAGTATTTAAGCCATGATGTGTTTGTCATTCTGGAGCCTTGCAGCCCCCATGGAGGGCTGTGGTCTCCAGGACTGTTCCTCGTTCTCTGTGTGTTGTGTTCCTGTCAATAAATACCATCGATTGACTCCACATTTGTTTCCTGAATCTCTGTCCAGCTGGCTCAACATATCAATCCAAAGAACTCAGTTTTATACTATCAACCGCCAGAACAGAGTGGCTTTTATGATACACTTGATGGGTGCTTAGCTGGGGTGGAAGGTGTAGAAAAGATTCTTATTGGGGACTGGAACACGGATATTCTACGTAAAGAAGCACCCGTCTTCAAGGCCTTCAGTAGGTTTTGTGATCTGCACGGTTTCAGCCAGCTAATCACCCAACCCACAAGAGTATGTGATTCAACACAAACTACCATTGATCTCATTCTTTTTTTTTTTCAACTATTTCTTATTTGAATAACAGGTGTACAGCAGATACATGTACCACAGCACACAGCAATTATCTCACCCTCTGGTCCCTTCCCCCACCCACGGCCAACAAAACTAAATAAAGACAGGACAATAATAAAATTAAAATAAACAATAATAAATAATAACAACAATGACAACAACAACATCATTGTTGTACAACAGACGGGCCTCTTACACGTCTGTTGTACAACTTCTTCCACTAGGGAAACCCACCTCCAAAAAACACAACCGGGGACAGACACCCCAAGACCCCCGGCCCCCACCCCTCCCCCAACCAAACAGCAAAACCACCAATCGACACAGCCAGCGACAGCATGCGGATATATTCACATACCGTCACTAGCCATATCAATCAACAGCCCCCTGCTCAATCGAGAAAACAGCGGAGACCAAAGGTCCCGGAACATCCACCCCCGGCCACGTTCCTCCAAGGTCAATCTCTCCAGTGGAAGAAGCTGGGATATCTGATCTTGAAACATCTCAAAAGTGGGCGAAGAGTCATTTTTCCAAAACAGGAGAATACATTTGGCAAAGTATGTTATGATAATCAGCAATCTATATCTTTTTTGGATCCATCTGGATCTTAGGTAATTCATTTAGTAAGTAAGCACATGGAGACAAGTCAAATTCCGTTTCCAATATAGATTTTGTAAATGAATGAATACAATTCCACAATCGTTTTAGTTTTTCACAGTGCCAAAACGTGTAGAAATGTTTCTTCGTTAGTTTTACATCTAGGACAGTTTAATAAGTTATCTCTAGACATTTTATGCATTTTTATTGGAGTTAGATACAATTTATGGATACATTTAAAATTTGCTTCTTTGATTTTGTTACTTGTAAATGGAAAGTGTATTCTATCACAAATATTTAGCCAGGTATTTTCATCAAATTTCATGCTTAGGTCTGTCTCCAAAATCCTCAACAAAGGCAAAAAAGATGAGTGACATTCTTTGGAGAAGATGTCATACAATTCACTAATTTTACCTTTAATTGTGGTCGATGACATTAGTATTTCTTCTATTTCATGTAATTCTAGTCTTAGTTTATTTTCTCTTCTAAAGCCCCGTTTAGACGGAAACGCTAGCAGGTGAATCCGCAAAAATATTTTTTCGGATGTGCCTTTCGTTTATACGGAAACTGCGTTTTTACGGGGTGAAACCGCAAAAAAGTGAGACTACCTTCCAGGGTGGAATTCCTAGAAACGCAAAACCTTTGCGCTCTCATCTAAACTGTCAAACCGCATAAAACGATGATGAAAGGGTTGTCAAGGCTCTCGTCACGTGTACTGCTTACATCACAGGCATGCGCCAGTAGCCTAGAAGCGTAAACAAAGCATGTCTGATTCTATACATGGCGATCACCTGAAGGCTACATTGGCAGTACTTTTAAATACACAAGAATCTGTCCCGCGGCGTGACTGGACCCACTGTCTGTGAGTGACTCTGCTTTGGTCCAATCACATTCCCCACCCACAGTCTGCGAATCAGAGGCAGAGTAGTCAAGTCAAGTCAAGAGTTTTAATTGTCACGGCATACAGGTATACAATGAAATGCGGCTGGTCTTGCCCGCGACGATGTGCAATACAGTGGTACAACATATAATAGAATCCAATAAAAATACAGTGGTACAACATATAATAGAATCCAATAAAAACAACAGTGCAATAAACAGGTAACATGGTGTGACATCTCGGTATCTGTACATAGTATTTACAGAGCATATAGGACATGCTAGGTAGCTTTAGTAGTGCAATACACTGTTCCTGTTGTTATACTAATTTAAAGTGGCCTTTCCTCTTGGCCATAAGTGTGCGTGTGTGCGGCATGAGTGTTAAAGTGGCTGCTAGTGTGTGAGCGTGCTCAGCGTGCGTGTCGTGTGTGTGCTTGTGTGTGGATAGTTCAGTTTCTGTGTCTCTCAATGTTCATTGTTCAAGGCTCTGATGGCCTGGGGGAAGAAGCTGAGCCTAAGCCTCTCCGTCCTAGTAGCTGGGGTTCGCAGGCGTCTGCCTGACCTCAGCAGCTGGAACAGGCTGTTATTGGGGTGGTGGGGGTCTTTCATTATTCTGCAGGCTCTGGATTTGCACCTCTTGTTGTATAGAACCTGCAGGGTAGGTAGCGCAATACCCGTGGTACGCTCGGCTGAGCGCACCACTCTCTGTAGGGCCTTCTTGTCCTGTGCCGTGCTGTTTCCATACCAGGCAGTGATGTTTCCGGTCAAGATGCTCTCTACAGCTCCTGAGTAGAAGGACTGGAGTATCTTCCCCGATACTCTGAACTTCCTTAACTGTCTCAGGTGGTAGAGGCGCTGCTTCGCTTTCTTTACTACTGTGTCTATGTGTGTTGACCATGTCAGATCCTCTGAGATGTGGACCCCCAGGTACTTGAAGCTGCTCACCCTGTCCACGGTAGCCCCATTAATCATCAGTGGTGTGTGTGTCTCCTGCTGTCCTCTCCTATAATCCACGATCAGCTCCTTGGTTTTACCAATGTTCAGGAGCAGGCTGTTGTCCTGGCACCAACGTTCCAGTACCTCAACCTCCTCCCGGTAGGCCTTCTCGTCGTTGTCCGAGATCAGCCCCACCACCACCGTGTCGTCTGCGAACTTCACTATGGAGTTGGAGCTGAACTTGGCCACACAATCGTGTGTGTAGAGTGAGTACAGCAGGGGGCTTAGAACACAGCCCTGGGGGGACCCGATGCTCAGGGTGATGGTGTTGGAGGTCTGACCCCCCACCCTGACCGCCTGGGGTCTTTCACTCAGAAAGTCCAGTACCCAGGCGCTCAGGGCGGAGCTCAGACCTAGCCCGATCAGCTTGTCCACCAGTCTGGTGGGGACTATGGTGTTGAACGCTGAGCTGTAGTCAATGAACAACAGTCTCACATAGCCCCCCTTCTGACGGTCAAGGTGGGAGAGAGTGCTGTGCAGTACCTGGGAGACCGCGTCGTCAGTGGACCTGTTTGTCCTGTATGCAAATTGCATAGGGTCCATATCACTGGGGAGGGAGGCACAAATGTGGTCCTTGACCAGCCTCTCGAAACATTTCATGACCACAGAGGTGAGTGCCACCGGTCTGTAGTCATTTGGGCATGTTGGGGAGGGTTTCTTCGGTACAGGGATGATGGTAGACATCTTGAAGCAGGCAGGGACCACTGACTCCGCCAGGGATTGATTAAATATGGCGGTGAACACCGGGGCAAGCTGGTTTGCACAGGACTTAAGTATGCGTCCTGTTATACCATCTGGGCCAGCAGCCTTCCTGGTGTTCACCTGCATAAATGCTCTTCTCACACTGTGTTCCGACAACGAGAGAGCGCCCCCGCCCCCCCGCGGTTGCCCCCCCCCTCCACAACAGCCGGTGCGCCAGTGACGTCACTAGCCAGAGGGCTAGCGGCGACACTGTCTACACCGAACCGAGCGTAGAAGGAGTTGAGTTTGTCCGCGAGAGAGGCGTCGTCGCTCCCCATTGAGGGGGCGCTGACTTTGTAGTCAGTTATTGTCTTCAGTCCCCTCCACAAGCCTCTTGTGTCGTTTTGTGCCATTTGTGTCTCCAGTTTCTCAGCATATGTCCTCTTAGCAAGTTTAACAGCCTTGCGCAGAGTGTAGACTGAAGCCTTGTACTCTTCCATATTTCCTGACTCTCTGCCCAGGTTATAAGCCGTGGTGCGTGAGTTCAGGGCTGCTCTAATAGTGCTGTCCACCCAAGGTTTCTGGTTTGGGAAAACCCGCGCCTTCTTTGTGAGGACAATACCGTCAGCTACTGTTGTTATGTAACTCACAACGGTATCAGCGTACTCGCTGACGTCACTGGCGCTTCCTTTAAACATGTCCCAGTCTGTGTCTTCGAACGCATCCCGGAGCGTGGCCTCTGTTTCGTCAGACCACTTTTTTGTCTCACGTGACACAACGACGTCACGCGATCTTTGTTTGTATGCAGGGATTAAAAAAATGGAGTCGTGATCGCTCGCGCTTGCAGCACCCATCAGTGGCGGAGCCGCTACAGCCTTGTAGCCGGCTCTGAACGGGGTGTAACAGTGGTCGAGTGTGTTTCCCCCTCTTGTGGAGCAGGCGATGTGCTGAAAAAGGAACGGCATCACTTTTTTCAGATTCGCCTGGTTGAAGTCACCAGCCACTATCATCGCGGCTTCCGGATGCTTGATCTGTTGTTTGTTGAGGTGGTCGTGTAATTCCACCAGCGCTTTGCCAGTATTTGCCTGTGGGTGGATATATACGACGGACATGATGACCGCGGTGAACTCACGGGGTAGGTGGAACGGACGGCACAGGATTGAGAGATGTTCCATATCTGGGGAGCATGAACTTGAGAGGACATGTACTTCTTTGGGATTAACCCAGAGATTGTTCGTGAGGATGCAGACCCCACCTCCGATGCTCTTCCCAGAGGCTGCCGTGCGATCTGCTCTCAGGATGGTGAAGTTGTCCGATGGAGAGACGCTGTTGTCCGGCATCGCTGGCTTGAGCCATGTCTCCGTGAAACACATGATGTTAACGTCTGTCATCTCCCGTTGGAATCGGACCCTCGCTCTCAAGTCGTCCATCCTTCCCTCCAACGAACGTGCATTCGCCAGAAAGATGGATGGAATTGCTGGACGGTAAGCAGATCTTTTTAATCTAAGTCTGATACCTCCTCGTCTTCCTCTATGCCTCTTTCTGCCGTTTCCTTTGTTGCCGTTCTCCCGCTTGATTTCTGTTAGCCATTCTGGGCATAAAGTGTCTCCAAACTCCTCTTTGAGTCCGGAGTTTAGGTCCATAAGTGTCTGGCGGTCGTATGACATACCCGCCAGTGATGTTTTAATAAAAAAAAGTAGAAAAAACAAACATAATAGCTAAAAATTTGCACAATCGTCGCAGAGCTAAACCAAAGGCGACTGACCGGGGTCGCGCCTCGGTAGGGCGGGTCTTCACAGCACGTCATGTGACATATGCGCCAATCGTGTGACAGCGGGGCTCAGTCGTCTGGAGTCGTTACAGCCTCGTCTGCACGGAGAATTCCATCCCAAAACGATAGTCTAAACGCAAAATTAAAAGTGAAACCGTAAGACGACTTTTGCTGTTTCTGTTCAGACTCTCTCCTTCTAAACGTAGCCTAAGTGTATGTATAATGTTTCGCATTTGTAAATATTTAAAGAAATCAGTATTTGGGATGGCATATTCTGTTCTTAAATCCATAAATGATTTTAACTGCATATTTGTGTGAAACAGGTCTTTGAATTATCCCCAACTGAGTCCATTTGAGTATATTAATTGATGTTAGATGTTTATCTAGATCAGGATTGTGATAGATAGGAGAGTATATGGAGGTACAATTGGTGATACCAAGTTTTTTTTAGCAGTCCTTTTTTAGCACTTGTGTCACCTACTTGTAACAGACACAGTTCTAGGTACGAAACGAGGAGAGGAGTAATATGCACAATTTAAGAATAGTGGACCAGAGACAGAATTATAACAATAACCGGTGTTTATTCAATGCGCGCTAGCTAGACATACATAATACATACAGACGTAAACTGTAGTGGTGAAGTATCCCTTTTAGGTTCTTTCAATAACCTCTCCTTTAACACTTTGACGACCGATGGGCTTAGTCTAATTAGTGGCTAGAGGACCGGAGAATGTAAACAAACATGTGGGTTTTCTAACAGCTATATCTATACTTTATAGTGTTGCTATCTGTCCATTCTCATTGTCAATTGAGTGCATAGACCGTCCCTTCAGAATGGCTTAAAGAAGAAAAAAAATCCATCCGTAGGTTGTCATTTTATAGCGCCATGAATATAAGCTTTATCGCAGATTTCGTATCATCTATTTTCTAGAAAGCTATAGAGCTAAATGCTACTAACGTTATATTCAACAGCATTTCCGTTGTATATATGCTAATGAAATAACATAAACTGCTTATGATCCGGACTATCCCAGAGCATCTATGGATGAAAGGGGGGTGGCGGGGAACGTCGATTAGTATCATTGATTACCAATAGAGTGTCCGTGTAAGTAGCCACATTCACAGATCGATTGCTTGCGTTGCACATCAAGCTCCAATCCGGCTATAAATTAGGTGATAAATGTCTTACCATCAGCCTGTGTGATACCCGGCAGCATTTCCCCGTTATCGATTGGCATCTGGTAGATCGATATGTCCATTGGTTGATGATAAATCCCCTTATTCCATGGTGAAATCTCCGCTTCGAAACGTGATACACGGTGCACGCTGTTGGTTTGTGATCAGAGTAATATGATACTCCGTTGGACGGTAAAAAAAAATTATATTTCCATTCGTCCACAATGATACTGCAGTGGAGCGATGGCGCCCCTAAGAGGATCTGGCCGGTATTGCATGTTGCCGATTCCACAGAGGCGGGTAGATTTGCAGAGTCGATCAGGGATCTTGATCCGGTTATTAATATGGAATAAAACAATAACAACTTGCCACGGCTATATACGTGCCTCTGGTCCATTTATACGTGGCCGGTCCCCATTGTGTTAAGGAGGGTTAGTTCGATATCAAGTCCTAGATTGATTAGATCAACACATTAGGTTTGGTTCAGACGTCTCTGAGGTTATCTCTAGCTAAAAGCTAGATTCAAGATTGGATATTGGATGTATCCTTTTATCACCAGTAAACTCTATTTCAGTTTATCATTTCACTAGGTAAATGTCTAAACATATCAATTTAAACCTTTAAATGTGCAGGGAACGCAAATACCTTACTAGGTGAAATGCTCCTTTAAACTCTTCCTTTGAAGGTGTAACACAACAAAAGTACCAAATGGAATATTCTAGGTTATGGGAATGCAAATACCTTATTAGGTGAAATTACCCTTTAAACCTTCTTTCTTTACAGGAGAACCATCAGTGATTCAACTATAATCAATGTCATCCATGGGATTCAAGTATCTTATTGGGTACATACTGTAGTAGCTTATCAGTGGTTCAAGTATCTTACTGGGTGTAATTACCCTTTAAGTATCTCTTCTTGATTCTAGTGTACCCAGGGCCGCCTCAGGGGGTGTGCGAGCAGTGCGGTCGCACAGGGCCTCGCGGGAAGGGGGGCCTCGCACAATTTTTTTTATAAAATAAAAATACTTTTTTTTTTATTTATTGTTTTTTTTATTATTATTATTATTATTTTTTTTTGCGAGGCCCCCCTTCCCGCGAGGCCCTTTTTCATCACAGACCTAAAATCTAGTTTTGCTTATATGCTTATATATTTCACATTAGACACGTTTGTAGAATGTTCCTGGCTCTGCGGCTCTGCAGCAGACATACTCACTATTGGAGCTCTGGGGCTCTGCAGCAGACATACTATTGGTTTCAACGAAGGGAGGGGTTACATCATGTGTACGCCGGCGTGCGTCAGCTGCGTTTGACTATTTCGCGCATGCAGCTTTGGAGGTTATGCTTAGTTATGCCAGCCAAAACGAAGAGGACGGTCATTCGGCAGATGGACTGAAGATGAAAGTTGTTGCATGTTAGACAGTTCAGTCAGGCTTAGCTGAAGGCAGGGACAGCTAGTTAGCTTTAGCTACGTTATAATATCGAGTGCTAACGTGTGGTTCAGTCGGGATAGCCATGATGATGTCGGCTAGTAGCTAGCTTAGCTAAAGGCTAACTAGCGTTAGCTAACCTAGAGAGAGCGCGTGCAGCATTGTTATGCCAAGATGAAGAGGACGGTCATTCGGCAGATGAACTTCGTCAACTCCACGCGGTTGTCTCCATCCTCTTGGACGTTTGGTGAGTTTTTAATGCACTCTATTCTATTCCCGCCGTATCTCTCTCTCTCTCTCGGGAGCCAAACGGGCCGGCTAGCTGTTGTAGTAGCTAACGGTGTGTGGCCTGGTGTCAGTACCTGGCTACTCTATTTGCAGTTAGCCTATTTAGCTGATGTCGGCCATTGGCTCCTTGCTACTTTGTTTTCTATGGTATAGACCCTCTTCTCTTTGGATTTAAGTGTTGATCTTTGTCCTTTTGGATCTATGTATATTCATGTTGCCTTTGTGAAGTTATCTTTTCCTTCCGTTTTGTTCTTCCATTAAAAGTTGAATATCCTTTAGGGGCTCATCTTTGCTTATCTCTCTCATACATGCTCTCTCTCTCTAACACACACACACACAGACATGCTCTCTCTCTCTAATACACAAACACACATGCTCTCTCTCTCTCTTTCTAACACACACAGACATGCTCTATATCTCTCTAACACACAAAATGACATGCTCTCTCTCTATATATTTCTCTCTCTTTCTAACACACATATACATGCTCTCTCTCTAACACACACACAAACAGACATGCTCTCTCTCTATCTCTCTCTTTCTAACACACAGGCATGCTCTATCTATCTCTCTGTCTTCAATTCAAATGGGCTTTATTTCACATTCTTGTATTTCTCCCAGTAGGTATGGGAGTTTTGAGTTATTGTCGATGTTTTCAAAGTCTCTTTGGGTGTTTGCAATTTGTGGGAAGTATGTCTTGGTATAGTGGGCAGGTTGTTTCCACCTCATCTTGTGTGCAGTGGGTCTGTCTTCGCTTGGGAGCCAGGTCTGCCTATGGCGGCCTTTCTCGATGGCTAGGCTGTGCTCGCTGAGTCTGTACCTAGTCAAGGATCTTCTTAGTATTGAGTCAGTCACAGTGCTCAGGTATTCTGCCACTGTGTACTCTCTGTTTAGGGCCAAATAGCATTTCAATTTGCTCTGGTTTTGGGTTGTTTCTTTCCAATGTCTCTCTCTCTCTCTCTCTCTCTCTCTCTCTGGCCTTGCTCTGGTGGAGGGTCAGGGGCATTGCCGGGTCTGTGCAGCGATAACTGTATATTGACTCTCGCTCTCTCTCTTGCTATATGTTGACTGTATCATGCCCAGCCTCAGGCAGCGCTATTATTTAAGAATATGTTGACTGTATGAAAAAAAAATAAAAAATTATATATTTTTTTTACCTTTTAGGGGGGGGGGGGGGGCTCACGTTTAAATCTCGCACAGGGCCTCGCATTTCTCCCAGGCGGCCCTGAGTGTACCCATATATCAAATTAAATCAAATCAAATACAAAATACAATATCAAAGTAACAAAAGGTGAACGAGGTCGAAGCCCTTGGAATGTCCTTGTGTTCTCGTTCAATCAGTTCAATCCGTGGAAGTTCCTATAATTCAAGTTCAATCAGTTCAACCCTACCGGACTGTTGAGGTAACAGGAGTTGGGCAACAGGGGTATTCGAATCAGGCTGGCATTAGCCTTGAGCTATATCAGAGGTTCAGTGGGTTGGCTCGCCATCTTGCATCGTCCGGCACACCGCCTCGTCCCCTCGTGGGCACACGTGGTGATGGGTGGTCTGGACTCCTGGAACTGCTCCCAGGGTGCTAGAAAAACCTGGCCAAAACCGCAGGCTACTTTAACTGCAACGCTTCTTCGGTTTTGCAACTGGGGGAATCTTTTATAACTGTTTGATAACTGGTTTTATCATGCTATCTCATCTCGTTATCTAGCTCTGTTCAACTGCATGTTGAATCTACAGGGATTGTGTCTGCATCTGCGCAGTAGCAAGACTTGCGCGCCGTAAAGCAAAACGTGGCTGTCACGACATCTACCTCACTCACGTCATCTCACGTCATCTCACGTCATCTAACTTCATGACGCAATTAAAGGGCAATGCTGTAATTCAAAGGGACTTGGTACCCAATAATATTAACTACTTATGTTCCTACATAATAGCCTTAACTATTTATGTTCTTATTCAATGGCATTAACTATTTATGTTCTTATAACTTAAATAGTTGTGAATCTGAAACCTGGGTTACATTTCCAAGCACATAGTGTGTTAAAAACAGTGAAACAATTACCTATGTTTCTTATCTTTTTAAATTGTTTTATAAATATGAAAGAGTCCAATGGTAACGGATCAACAAATTTAGCTTCTAGCTGAAACCACTGTAAGTCCCGTCTTCCCAACGACCATGACAGTACATTTCTTAACACTTTAAGGACCAGCCACGTATATATACGTGTTTCGGTGCCATGCGTTGTGGACCAGAGGCACGTATATAGTCGTGGCAATTTGTTATTGTTTTATTCCATATTAATAACCGGATCAAGATCCCCAATCGACTCTGCAGATCTACCCGCCTCTGTGGAATCGGCAACATGCAATACCGGCCAGATCCTCTTAGGGATCCTCCACTGCAGTATCATTGTGGGCGAATGGAATTTTTTTTTTTTACCCTCCAACGGAGTATCATATTACTCTGATCACAAACCAACAGCATGCACCGTGTATCACGTTTCGAAGCGGAGATTTCACCATGGAATAAGGGTGAAATCTCCAATGGACATATCGATCTACCAGATGCCGATCGATAACGGGGAAATGCTGCCGGGTATCACACGGGCTGACGGTAAGAGATTTATCACCTAATTTATAGCCGGATCGGAGCTTGCTGTGCAACGCAAGCAATCGATCTGTGAATGTGGCTACTTACACGGACACTGTATTGGTAATCAATAATACTAATCGACGTCCCCGCCGCCCCCCTTTCATCCATAGATGGTCTGGGGTAGTCCGGATCATAAGCAGTTTGTGTTATTTCATTAGAATATATACAACGGAAATGCCGTTGAATATAACGTTAGTAGCCTTTAGCTCTATAACTAGCTTTCCAGAAAATAGATGATACGAAATCTGCGATAAAGCTTATATTCACGGCGCTATAAAATGACAACCTACCGATGGATTTTTTTTTCTTTAAGCCATTCTGAAGGGACGGTTTATGCACTCAATTGACAATGAGAATGGACAGATAGCAACACTATAAAGTATAGATATAGCTGTTAGAAAACCCACATGTTTGTTTACATTCCCCGGTCCTCTAGCCACTAATTAGACTAAGCCCATCGGTCGTCAAAGTGTTAATTGGGCTGACCAAAAATAATAATATTGGAGATTGGGGAGACCGAGGCCTCCCATGGATTCCGGCTTCATAAGTGTCAATAACTTTATCCTAGGCATTTTGTTGCACCAAATACATTTTGAGATGGGTCTATTCATAGATTAAAAAAATTCTGTAGATAAGTAACATGGTAACATTTGAAAAATGAAATTTAGTCTTGGAAGGACGTTCATTCTTATTATATTTATTCTTCCCAGCAGAGAAAATGGGAGCGTGGACCATTTACACAAATCAGTTTTTATCTTTTCTATAAGAGGACAATAGTTTTCCCTGTACAAGTTCTCTAGTTGCGGTGTAATGTTTATTCCCAAATATTTAAACCCTTCTGGAGACCAATTTAAAGGATATGTTTTATACATCGTTTCTGTTGGGGTCATGTGCAGGAGACAAACATTTGATTGATTGAAGTTTAACTTATATCCAGAGTATTTTCCAAATTGCTCTATTTCGTTATATAAGTGTGATAAGGACTGTTTTGGGTCTTTTATGTATAAAATAATGTCATCTGCGTATAAGGATATTTTATGTTCCTCATTATTCATTTTCAAGTTTCAAGTTTCTTTAATAGTTGTCATACAGAAGTACAGAATACTTTTATACAAAATGCTTCTTACTGTTACGCTCCAGAGACTGTGCTAGACAAGATAAGTATCAATAACATAGTATAGCATGTAAATTAGAAGTAGAAAATGAGGTCACAGTGTTCAGTATAGACATATGTACAATGTTCGATGCAGAATAGACGTAACTGAGTTACCATATAATATACAATACTATGCAGTGTACTAATATACAATACTATATAGTGCAAAGCAGAAATGGGATGAGGTACAATTTAGGTACAATTTACAGTAAGGTGTACGAGTTGTAGTGCAATCCTTTATCAATAAATATAAAGTGTGGGGAGTGGGTGCTACAGTGTGTTTGTTTAAAGTGAGTGTGTGCTATAAAGTGTGGGGAGTGGGTGCTACAGTGTGTTTGTTTAAAGTGAGTGTGTGCGTGTGGATGTGTGTGCTATGTGCGTTTGATGGTTGTTGTGTAGTGTTCATTGTTCGTTGAGCAGCCTGATGGCCTGGGGATAGAAGCTTCTTCTGAGTCTTTCTGTGCTCGCCTTGAGACTCCGGTATCGCTTGCCTGACCGCAGCAGTTCAAAGAGGCAGTTGTTCGGGTGACTGGAGTCCTTAATGATTCTCTTAGCCTTGCCCCTGCACTGCTTGTTGTAAATGTTCTGGAGGGTGGGGAGCCCCCCTCCAATTGTGCTGTTGCCAGTCAGGATGCTCTCTATTGTACATGAGTAGAAGTTCTTAAGGATCTTCTGACTGACTTGGAACTTCCTTAGGCGCCTGAGAAAGTAGAGGCGTTGTCGTGCCTTCTTCACAACACTGTCAATGTGTGTGGTCCATGTCAAATCCTCGGATATGTAGGCTCTGAGGTACTTAAAGCTGTTCACTCTCTCAACCGGTGCCCCGTCGATGCTGAGGGGGCTGTAGTCCTTGACCCCCGACCTTCTGAAGTCCACAATCATCTCTTTTGTTTTGCTGACGTTCAGGGAGAGGCTGTTTTCCTGGCACCATCCCGCCAGGACCTTGACCTCATTCAGGTAGGCCCTCTCGTCGTTTGCAGAGATCAGGCCCACCACCACTGTGTCATCAGCAAATTTGATGATTGTGTTGCTACTCCGCTGAGCCACACAGTCGTATGTGTACAGGGAGTAGAGGAGGGGACTCAGAACACAGCCCTGGGGGGGCCCTATGTTGAGGGTGATGGATGAGGAGGTGCAGTTGCCTGCTCTCACCACCTGGGGTCTGCCCGTCAGGAAGTCCAAGACCCACTGGCAGAGGTCATAGTTCAAGCCCAGGTCCCTGAGCTTGGCTATGAGTTTGGAGGGGACTATGGTATTGAATGCCGAGCTGTAGTCGATGAATAGCATTCTCACATAGTTCCCCTTCCTCTTGTCCAGGTGTGATGCTGCTGTGTGCAGCACATGGGCTATGGCGTCCTCCGTGGACCTGTTGGGGCGGTATGCAAATTGCAGGGGGTCCATGTTGATGGGGAGGGAGGAGCAGATGTAGCCCTTTACTAGCTTCTCAAAGCACTTCATGGCTATGGAGGTGAGAGCTACAGGGCGGTAGTCGTTGAGGCAAGCAGGCTTGGATTTCTTGGGTACAGGGATAATAGTGGACTTCTTCAGGCAGGTGGGGATGACAGCCTGTTCTAAGGACAGGTTAAATATGTCAGTGAATACCGGGGCCAGTTGGTCGGCACAGACTTTTAGGACGCGGCCGGGGATGCCGTCCGGTCCTGCTGCCTTCCTGATATTCACTTTTTTAAAGGTCCGCCTCACCTCATGCTCTGTTACCCTGAACACTGAGTCTCCAGCAGCAGACCCCCCCCCCCCCCCATTGCCGTGGCTTGTGGGCTGGTGTTGTTATTACCAGCATCAAACCTCGCATAGAAGGTATTGAGGTCATTTGCTAAGGAGATGTCACTGTTCAGTTTGAGGGAGGTGCCTTTGTAGTCCGTCATCGTTTTGAGCCCCTGCCACATAGCTCTGGAGTCGGCCTGTTCAAACTGGAGTTCAATTTTATCCCTGTAGCGCCGTTTTGCCTCTATTACTGTCCTCCTTACGTTGTATCGCGCCACCTTGTGGTCATTCATGTTGCCTGCCACCAGGCCGTTGTTGTATGCTTTGGTGCGCGCTTTCAGAGCTTCACGGACGGATTTGTCTACCCAGGGTTTTGATTTGGGTAAACTTTAATTGTGGTAGTGGGGATTGTTTCTTCCACCAAAGTACGAACAAAGTCCAGCACTGTCTCCGTGTAGACATTAATGTTATCTGTGTCGCGGAACACCCCCCAGTCTGTGCACTCAAACGCAGCTTGGAGCGTCTCCTCTGACGTCACATCCCATTTCTGCACCTCTCGCGAGACTACAGGTGTGCTCTTGATTCTTTGTTTGTACTTTGGAGAAAGAAAGATGGCCGCATGATCAGACTTCCCAAAGCCACTAGCAGAATGAGCCTTGTATCCACCCTTGAATTGCGAGTAACAGTGATCTAAAATGTTACCGCCTCTGGTGTTACAAGTCACATGCTGATAGAAGTCAGGCAAAACCTTTCTCAGATTGGCGCTATTGAAATCACCCACTACTACAATGGCGGCGTTAACGTTCGCGGCTTGGAGTTTGTTTACCTCATCGTGAAGTCTGGAGAGCGCGACACTATCGCTGGCTTGCGGTGGAATGTACACTCCTACAAATAATAATAATAATAATTAATTTAATTTATATAGCGCTTCTCAATAACCCGAAGTCGCTGAAAGGTTATTGACCTTTGACCTACAAGGATGATCGCTGTTAACTCTCTCGGAAGGAAGAAAGGACAACACTTAATTGTTATATATTCCAGGTTGGGGCAGCAGTGGTTCGATAATTCCTTCACGTTGGCTGGATCGCTCCAATTGTTGTTCACCATGAAGGCGATCCCACCTCCGCGCTGTTTGCTGGATTCAGCTGTTCTATCCTTGCGGTGGATGAAGAAGTGATCGGCCGGTTGGATGGCGTGGTCCGGGGTTTCTGTCGACAGCCACGTTTCAATGAAGCAGAGAACATTACAATCTCTAACGTCTCTCTGGAATTTAATCCTTGCTCGGATGTCGTCTAATTTATTGTCAATCGATTGTACATTGGCTAGCAATATACTGGGTAGTGGTGTTCGGTGTCGTCTGGTTCTCAGTCTGTTACGGATCCCAGCTCTCTTCCCACGTCATCTGATGGTTCCTTCGTTCCTGGGGTCAAGACCTGGTCCTGGTGTTCTCAGGATCTCAACAGGCCATTGCTGCGGTTCAGAAAGCTGATCCAGGGAGTCAGGGGCGGACCTAGCCCATTTGGCGCCCTAGGCGAGATTCACCACGCCCTAGGCGAGATTTTTTTTTTTTTTTTTTTGCCCCCCTCTGGGTGGCGCTCTAGGCGACCGCCTATATCGCCTGTAGGAAGGTCCGCCCCTGCAGGGAGTAATCTAGTCGGTAAGTTTCCCGTAATCCGATGTCTATAAGTGACTGACGGTCATACACATTAACCCTTTCACTGCCACACCACGTCACTCCCAAATAAGAAAAACAGCTCAAAATGTATTTTTGACTGTCGAAAACGAAATAAAATACTGCATTCCGCCTGCATTATGAATTTATGATGAGATAGTAACGAAATAGTAACGCACAGCCATTTGGACAAGTAACTGCAATCAGATTACTGGCTTTTAAAGATTAACGCGCTAGATTACTATTTTCGGGGAAAAGTAATCAGATTACAATAACGCGTTACTTACTGGCATCACTGCTGATGACGACAACAATGATTGTCGCAGGGACTCAAGACGAGACAGGATTACAGTTGTTGTCGTCGTAGAAAATTTATAATAATCACAAAATACATTCAGACAAGGCGGCTGGGTGGCACAGCGGACATTGCGCTTGTCATCAACGCAAGAGACACCGGGTTCGACTCTGGCTGTCGGCGTTGCCTCCGGCTTGGGCCAGCCGTCATACTAACTCAATTGGCAGAGTTAGAGGGTGGAAGTCGATGGGTGGTAATCTGGACGTTGTGGACAGCGACTCCTACAGGTCGGTTGGGGACGCCTGCACAGCAGAGACAGGAAATGGCGGGGGTAGTGTGAGCCTCCCACACGTTACACCTCGCCAATGAGAGTCCGCGCTGGCAGGTGAAAAGATGTGACAGGCTGCCTCCTTGTGTACCGGAGGGGACACATGATGCAAGGCTTCTATCCTCCCTATAACCGGCCAGTGGGGGGCATATGCGAGCAACCATTTCAAGTTTGCGGACCCCTAGGCTTTTGTAGTAGGTTACTATGTGTTCTACCCAGAGCATGTGAGCGGCGCAGAGCGGCAGAGGAATCCGCTCTTCGCTCTGGACAGCTTAGTTCCGCTCTCATTCGCTCATGTTGGCCCCCCCCCCCAAGCCACTCTACGCTCGCTCAGCGCTCAGCTTCATTTGCACATCACACCGGTTCCTGACAGGGAGCGAGCAAGCGAACTAGAGACGAAATCGCGCGCGACACTGTCCTGATATGAGGCGGCGCGTGTCCGAGTGTGTCTGTGTGTGTGTGTGTTACCTGGAAGCACACGTGGGGGGGGGCTGCGATTCTTGACCAATAAAAAGTGTTTAGGGGCGGGACTCGGCCGCGTAATCGCTCAACTAGAGACACAGCGAGCGAATATCTGAGGGGTGGACGACATCGCTGCTCAGTTCGCTGTCGCTCGCGGCAGGTCAGGATAGTCTGATTGAAACGAATACATTTTAATCATTTTCGCAATCACGCTCGCTCGCGTCGCTCCCTGTCAGGAAGGGGTGTCAAGCGCTCGGCGCTCCTGCCCGCTCAGCAGGAAATTTTTTTCTTTTTTGGAGCATGATGTAAATTAGCTTGATTTGACCAAACTACAACAGTCTCAGTCCAGGCTCTCCAGTTCTTCATTAACACAATGGCGCCCGACCACGGAGATCTCGATTCCACCCATTGTGGACACAAGTTGTTTTTGCTTTTATTCCATTTTAATAACCTATTCAAGGTCGCCGAGCGGCACTGCAGATGTGCCCTACTCTTTGAAATCGAGAAAGTGCAATACCGGCCAGATCGTCTTAGGGGCGCTATCGCGATAATGCAGTGTGCCCTGTGGCTGAACGGAGCATTTTTATTTTTTTTTACTTTCAATGGAGTTTTCAGTTAGCTCGATTCTGGATGTGCAGCATGTAGCTTGGATTATGTTTTGGATTGCGGATTTCACTATGCAATAAGGGGATTTATCATCAGCCAATGGACATATCGATCTACCAGATGACGATCGATAACGAGGAAATTCTCAGGGGGATCCGGCTCATGGTAAGATCTTTTTCACGTAAATTACAGCCCGATCGAGCCTTGGTATGATACGATACGATCGGCCTATGTGGCTACTTAGACGAACATGGTTATTGGTAATCAATAATAAGAAACGACGTCCCCCGCCCCCCCTTTCATGCATACATGCTTGAGGATCGTGCCGATCATATGCAGTTTGAGTTTTAACTGTAGCATCTGTATAACGGAAATGCCATTGGATATAACGTTAGTAACTATTAGCCCTTTATCTCGCCTTCCAGGAAATATACTAGACCAAATGCCGTATAACGCTTATATTCACGGCGCTATAAAATGAGTATTGATGAAAAAATGATTTCTTTAATCCATTTTGAAGGGATGGTTTATGGTCCCAATTGACAATGAGAATGGAAAGATAGCAATACTATAAAGTATAGATTTAGCTCTACAAACAGCCCCACGTCTGTTTACATTTGCCGGTCCTCTAGAGATTTATTAGACGCATCCCAATGGCCCCGAATGTGTTAAAGGCCTCTCTAGAGTAGGTTCTGAGGTCCCTAGATGTGACTGTTTTGTGACAGCCAGCCTTTTGTTTTAGCTTTTTGCTGTTACAGAATATCATATAATGATCACTTAACCCGCATGCTATCACCCCTTTGTTGGAGATCATGGACTTGTCAGAGGTCAGAATGAGATCAATGATCAAATCCTGAAGCAGCTGTCATTACCAATGGAGCTTCCTCTGACTTTTTTGCACTAACGAGAGGGACAAGACAAGGATGCCCACTGTCAAGTTCACTCTTCGCGATGGTGATTGAATTATTGGTGTCATGTGTACGAGACAATATTAACATTAAAGGACTTTTTTTTTTACAAAGATGGCGCCGTTACGTCCGGTCGCCTGTCTGTGCGCTCCGTCGAGACTGTGCTTACTTTAGCTAATATTTATAATTTTAAGAGTTTTGTCTGTACCAACAGTAGGTGCATTTAAGTGAGCCTATTATGGGATCCACGCAAGCTTTCTATCGTGGAAACATCTGGGCGTCCCGCAACTTTTACTCATTCACATGTAGCCCCGAAAATGCTTAGAAAAGGAAAGCCGAAAGCGTGGAATAAACTCGTCGAAACGGAAAAGTGTCCCACAGGCGCGCCGTGATTCCGATCCGCGTGAAAGTATTCACGGCCATAGAGGAGACCGTGGGACACCTTTTTGCAACCGAATATGTGTCTCGAATTTGCTCCTACGCGGCGCGCAAAATCGTGCAAGGAAAAATCGGACCAAAAATGAACCAATGCTCCAGCAGTATTAATGACCCTGATGTAAACAAGACAAACGTCTTTCTCTGGTCTGCATCCCCTTATACAATTGTGTGTATTGAGCCGTACTGTATTGTACCCATTCTGCAATCTGTTAAATAAATAAAAAGAAAGTTTGACTGGCCGCGAGCCATACTGTAGTGTACATGGTGACTGCTTGACTTAAAAAAAAAAAAAATTATAAAAATATTTAATAATTTTTTTTTAATAATTTTTTTTTGGTTTCCCCTGTTCTTTTACCCACGCGACGCCACTGGTGTGTCGGGGACGCATCTCTCCTCTCTCTCTCTCTCTCTCGCTTGCTCGTTCTCTCTCTCGCTCTCTCTCGTATGTATCACGCTGTGTGGGTGACTGTCACTGAAAGCGCTTATGGGCGGAGCCCATCCATAACAGGCTGAAATCCTGAGGCTGGAAAATGATGCTTTTGAGTACTCCATTAGAAATATAAAACAATGATTATTTTTTTTTTAAATAAACCTTACAGATGTGTTCAATAGACTTGTGTAAAGTTGCCCAAATAGTGCAAGGAATAGCAATGCATGTCCCCTTTACATTTTTTTTTTTTATTATTGTCGAAGATTCAAATTAAAATCGAATCTTGGGCCCAGAAGCTTCGACGGCCAAAAAATAGCTGTTTCTTTTAGGGACATCCTTTTAGAGAGGTACCTATAGGACATACATCAAAGCCCTGGTCCATATCTCTGATCAACCCATAACCCTGACAGACTCCTTCAAATTCCTTGGCTCCTATATCAGTAACACTCTGAAATGGAACATCAACACCAACCACATCATAAAAAGGGCCTGAAGACGTATCATGTAGAAATTATGCTGGTCCACTTCTATAAAGCCATCATAGAGAGCATCCTCACATCATCTCTCACTGTCTGGAGCTCAGACAGTCACAACAAGGGGAAACTGGAGCAGATTGTCACTAAAGCCTCCAACTCACTGATAAGCACACCTTCAACCAAGCAACTAAAAGAACAAGTTACCCCTCCCACCTGACCCACCACCTCTTACAGCTTCTCCCCTCTGGGAGGCGCTACAGGTCCATATGAACCAAATACACTCGATTCAAAAGCAGCTTCTTTCCTACAGCAGTCAGAACACTGAACACCCTTTGCTCACACAAATGTACTACAAATAGGCTTGACTGTGGTGTGTGCATCTTACTCATAGTTCCCCACCCAGTCCATGGCTGACGGATGCAGTGAGAGAACAAAGACAGGTCCTGAGAGCGGCTGAGAGGAAGTATAGAAAGTCACGCCTCACTGCTGACATCGACACATATCACAACCTCTTGTTAACATTCTCCAAAACCATTACTAATGTCAAAGCTTCTTTCTTTCACCATAGGATCGAGGCCTCTGCCAAGAATCTTCGCAAACTGCATGCTACTATGTCCTCCCTCCTCACTCCCCCCCCACCCCCTCCTCCCTCATCTTTTTCTGCCGAAGACTTTGCGATCTTCTTTGAGGAAAAAGTGGAGAACATCCGCAGCTCCTTCTCCCAACCCCCACCCATTCCAAACGCTGAATCGAGAACCTCATCCTTCACTCTGTCATCTTTCTCTCCAATTACAGAAGCCGAGACCCTGACACTGGTAACGTCGAACCGTCCAACTACATGCCAGCTGGACCAGCTACAATCCCCACTCCTCCAGACCATAGCACCGGACATCCTCCCATTCCTAACAGCAACCATCAACTCCTCACTCAACTCGGGGGTGGTCCCCACCTCCCTAAAACAAGCCAGAGTCACGCCCCTCATATAAAAAAAAAACCCTGAACCCCACCGTCATAGCCAACTATTGTCCTGTCTCTCTTCTCTCCTTCCTTTCTAAAACACTTGAACGTGCTGTATCCAACCAACTTACTGCTTATCTCTTACAGAATGACATCCTAGACCCCAATCAGTCTGGCTTCCGGACTGGCCACTCCACAGAAACGGCCCTCATTGCGGTCACAGAGGCACTTCACTTAGCAAAAGCGAAAGGCCTCTCCTCTGTCCTGATTCTCCTAGATCTATCTGCAGCCTTCGACACAGTCAACCATCAGATCCTCCTCGCGGCCCTCGCAGGAATGGGAGTGGCTGGATCTGCGCTGACATGGCTGACATCATACCTCAACGACCGCTCCTACCAAGTGTCATGGAGAGGGACTCTGTCTGCCATTGTTATGCCGATGATACTCAACTCTTCCTCTCCTTCCCTCCCTCAGATATCCACGTCTCTGAGCGGATCTCGGCCTGTCTGTCCGACATCTCCGCCTGGATGACGACCAACCACCTCAAACTGAACCTAAGCAAAACAGAATTGCTCCACCTGCCGGCCAAATCCTCCCCCCTGACCGACCTCTCCATCACAGTCGAGAATGCAGCTGTGACCGCGTCCCCGACCGCCAAGAACCTTGGTGTTGTCCTCGACGACCAGTTGAACTTCTCTGCTCACATCGCAGCGACAACCAGAACCTGCAGATTCCTCCTGAGCAACGTCAGAAGGATACGCCCCTTCCTGACAAAAGAAGCCACCCAACTCCTCGTCCAATCAACAGTCATCTCCCGCCTCGACTACTGCAACGCACTGCTAGCTGGCCTCCCGGCCACTGCCACCAAGCCTCTTCAACTCATTCAAAACGCAGCGGCCCGCCTGATCTCAAACCTACCGAAGTCGGCCCATGTCACCCCACTTCTTAGGGACCTGCACTGGCTCCCCATTGCTGCACGTATCCGCTTCAAGGCCCTCGACCTAGCATACCGTGCGGCAAAGGGAACCGCTCCCGCCTACCTCCGGTCAATGGTCTCTAACTACACACCCTCAAGACCCCTACACTCTGCATCTTCTGGCCGCCTCAGACCTACTCCTATCCAAGCTCCCAGAGGGTCATCAAAGAGAAGCCGCCTATTCTCAGTCCTTGCCCCACAATGGTGGAATGAACTACCCATCCCAGTTAGGACAGCCGAATCCCGTCCAATCTTTCGCCGTCGACTAAAGACTCACTTCTTCAACCATTATCTGAAATGATATAAAAAAAAATTAAAAAAAAGCATCTAACCCTGACTAACCTTACTGTCATGCACTTGTCCTAATAAACTAACCTACACTGTAACATGCAACACTTTGATGAACATTGTTACTCAGCTGATAGAGTTGTACCCTTCTTGCTGTCTTGTCGTACAGAACTTGTAAGTCGCTTTGGATAAAAGCGTCAGCTAAATGACTAAATGTAAATGTCATAGGGCATGGGATATTCCCATGACTCTATCTATCCTTAACATGTGTCTGTATTTAATATCTATAACTTGTTGATATTAGTGGGTTTTTACACCTGTATCATGTGAGTATCATGTGGCCAGAGTATGGTCTATTTAAAGACGGCGACTTATGTATGTTTAAGTCTGAAGAAGATCAGTAGCTCTTGTGGATGTGAGAATAAATGTAATTTAAGGGAGTCTGTTTCATTGCAGTCTTCTATTGGTCCAGCACCAGCCTTGAAGGTAATTGGATGTGTGCAACCACTATATTGTTTTTCGTTTCTATTTGAACACAGCACTCTGATGCTTGACTCCCAGCACTACGGACTTTCTACACCATGTCAAATGAACACTCATGAGGCGTTTTAATTGACAGAGGAGGATGACACACAATTTATGCTAAAATAATCTTTATTCAGTGGTTCCACCCCAGTCCATGACTATGGAGCTTCTACGAAGATATTGGGTAAATTACAAGAAAAGGAAATCCTCCCAGAAAAGGAGATGTTGGCAAGGTAAAAGGACATCCCCTGGACATTGTAAGCCCCTATCTAACCCGTGCCTATCCGCTCTCACCAAAGGTTTACTTTTTGTTTTCCGTCTACACAGTATAATGAAGTTGCCACATACGTTGATGTGGAAGAGTAGATTTGAAGAGTTTTTTTAGTGGCCACACCAGGCACGTTGGAACTTTAAATCGGTAGGGGGTGCATCCTTTGAGCCGCCGCGGGGGGGTCGCCAGATGATAATAAAATAAATAAATAAAATGTCACTGAACTTAGAAGCAGGCCAGAATAGAATAGAATAGAAATACTTTTATTATCCCGTGGGAAATTAGACACTGCAAATCGCTCAACATTTAAACATTTAGACAGGACAGGTCACAATTTAGAATGATAACACAAATCAAATCAAGTTGCCTAGGATAAGAGTAGAGTAGAATAAAATAGGATAAAATGAAATGAAATAAAATATACAGAAATAAATACAGTAAGAATATACTGAGCATGGGGTAAACAATTTGGTCAATATAATTATAATTTAAATCTAACTAAATGAAATATGAAATATATATTCCAGTATTCACAGTGTCACAAGGTGCAGTATGCTTTAGATAGTGTATTGTCCTCCTTGGGTTCCAATAAGACCTAGATCTATGTCTGGCAGTCGTCGCTGCCCCCTGTTGTGGAGCCTGGAGGCCGCTAGTCGCGTCCTCCTGCCACCAATGAGCTGCCGCTCTGTGCTCAGTGATGCAGTGAGGCACAGTGATGCATTATATAGTCTGATGGCTGTTGGAATGAAGGACTTCCTGTGCCGTTCAGTGCTGCATTTGGGTAGTGTGAGCCTAGCACTGAACATGCTCCTCCTGTCAGCCAAGTCTGTGTATAGTGGGTTTTCCCTGATGGCCTGGAGCTTAGCGAGGCTCCTCCTCTCCGCCACCCTCGCTAGAGGCCAGTGTTTCTAGTTGCACCAGCGCAATAGTTAGATAACCTAGGTGGGGAACAACCAGGAGATCACTGCAACTCACACAAGTTGGAGAACTATCTCTCTCTCTTGCTCTCACACACACACAAAGGGAGCTGCATGTGATTGGTGGAGGCGGGACCCTTACAAAAAACTGCTAATCATTGACACATGCTAGCCTGTAATAATCCCCCCCAGAAAAATCTACTTTGCATTTGATATATTGCAAATATATGCCATCACACACACTGCCATTTAAAGGGTTAGAATTATAAAATGTTATGTGGTGTTATGATCAGGGCTGAAGTTGAATAAAATATTATATTTATCAATTACAAAAAAACTGAAAATCCATAAAAATCTGTGTTGTTGCTAATCATACATATGCTAGCCTGTTTAACAATCATTTGTGATGCCATCACAAACACTGGCATTTAAAGGGTACAAATAAAAGAATTCCTGCACCAGAATGCAGGAAATGAAGTCTTTGTAACAAAAAAATCCTGGTGGGGGACCCCCAGACCCCCTGCTTAAAAAGTGGCCTGACTGGGGCTATATTTTGCACTATATTTCCTGGCCTGAATGATTTAAATAAATCATAAATAAAAAAAATGTATATCACAGTAGCTCAGAGGTTCGTGGCGCGTGGGAAGGGCGGGAGACGGGAAGTGAATACAATTAGTTGTTTCACCTGTCATTCAATCAGTCTGTGATAGGGATGCACCGATATGAAAATTGGCCGCCGATACCGATACCGATTGTTCAACTAACACTATCGGCCGATACCGATACCGATATTTGTATATTTGTATATAAGTTTGTAAATTTTTTTTTTTTTTTTTTTTTTTTTTTTTTTTTAATGAAACTACTGTATATTTGTATGTGTATGTTTGTATTTGTAGGCCTCTTTACTTACTTAAAAAAAGGAAACATCAAGAAATATGTTTATGGTATCACTATCTCTCTCCCAGTATCGTCTTGCGGCCTGCAGAGGGATACTATTTTCTCAACCAGAGCTTTCAACCAATGCAATGGAACCATTCTTGCGGCCTGCAGCAGGATACTATTCTCTCAACCAGAGCTTTCAACCAATGCAATGGAACCATTTTGATTGACAGTCGATTCGGCCAATTACGCCACACCGGTGACCGCTAGCACCCACCTCCTGCTGTCCTTACCACCAATCGGCAAGCGTTTATAAATTTTTCTACTTCCGGGCATTCTGTTTGCGAGAGCAGAACACACTTAGCTACGTTAGCTGCTCGGCCCGCCGACCGGCGCTCCACGCATGACCAAATGAGACATAATGATTTTACTGCAACAAATGTTATAATAAAACAAAGCCTTTCTATACATTTGTCTGGTTGAAAACTTTATTAACAGATTGCAGAATGTGTAGTTGGGTACGGAATGAGCAACGGAATGGAACCGAGCTATGAACGTATTAACGGAGTAATGCCTTGTTTACTGCTATCTTCGGGTAAATAATATGCTTGTTATTGAACGTGTAACACTTCATTTTAACAGCAGATACTTTCTTAAATGCCATCTTCCCGAGAGAGGGTGTTGACGGGGAGTTGTGTTATTAATAGCATTGAACAGCTAACCGAAAGCTAGCGTTAACTATTGTTAAAGGTTTAGCCATAACGTTACCTTGGCTAAAGTTGCGGCTATTCATAATGCAGCAATAATGACTGCAGACCTGCAAGCAAAGTACAGCAAGTTGACAAAGGAGTATTCCAACGCAAATCACATTTTCACCAGTAACGTTAGTCTTGCATCTATTAGCTAATAACGTAGCTACGTTAGCTGCCCGGCCCGCCGACCGGCGCTCCACGCATGACCAAATGAGACATAATGATTTTACTGCAACAAATGTTATAATAAAACAAAGCCTTTCTATACATTTGTCTGGTTGAAAACTTTATTAACAGATTGCAGAATGTGTAGTTGGGTACGGAATGAGCAACGGAATGGAACCGAGCTAATGAACGGACTCGGAGTAATGCCTTGCTGCTATGGGTAATAATAATATGCTGATGTTATTGTCCGTGTAACACTAACTATATAACGCTAATGCCACAAAACGAATGCCTTGTTAATCATAAGTAGTTACTTTGATGCAGTAGATTGTGTGTGTGTGTGGGGGACGGCGGGCGTTGTGCAGGTAGATCGCGCGAGTGAACTTTTTTTTTTTGCCTTTTGACGCTACACAAATTGATGGGTATTTATCGGCGACTGCTATCGGCACATTTGAGCTTATCGGCCGATAGGCCGATAGCAGTCAACAAGGCACTTATCGGCCGATACCGATACCCGACCGATATATCGGTGCACCCCTAGTCTGTGACAGTCTGTCATCACTCGAAAATCTACTCTGCTGCAATCTTGTCGGTTTTACACGTATGATTGTGTACACAGTAGTGAGTAGTGTAATGAATTAATGAAAACTTTATTTAACAGATTGGAGAATGGCTACAATACAGTACGGCTCAATACACACAATATTAAAATGGTGAAGTGCTTTGAGCAGGATAAACGTATAATATACAGTGTTACAGTTATACAGTTACAGTATATAATATACAAATATATAAATACTGTCATTTTTTTGCAATAACTGAGGGGGGGGGGGGTGCTGCAGCACTCCCCGCACCCCCCCCTTCCAACGTGCCTGGGCCTCACTGAGTCTAATCAAACACATGAGTCAACTAACCGTGTCCTGTATCTGTCCCCACTACCAGTACTCAGGATGTCCTTCCCCAAACCGCCAAGGATACAGAGCCACCAGATACACTCAGCAACAGTCCTGATGGACCTATGAGGCTGTCCCTCACTCCTTTTATTTTTTTATCTACTTTCTTCTCCTTTTTTATTTTTTGTATCTACTTTTTTTCCCCATTTTCAATTTTTCTCCCTTCCCCAATTTCGTATTGTCCAATTCTACCCCTCCCCTGTCTCGAACATTGTTAGGACATGCCTCCCACAGGTCGGCTGCAATGTGGATGAAGCCTTGCATCACGTGTCCCCTCTGGTACACGAGGAGGCAGCCGTCGCATCTTTTCACCTGAACAGCGCGATCTCTCAGCGGCGAGGGTCTGCGTGGGAGGGACACGCTGCCCCCGTTGCTCTCTGATTCTGCTGTGCAGGCGCACCAACCGACCTGTAGGAGTCGCTGTCCACAACGTCCGATCCCCACCCACCAGCTTCCCACCCCCTAATACTGCCAATTGTATTAGTATGAACGACCAGCCAAGCTGGTAGCAACGCCGAGAGCTGGGCTCGAACCCAGCATATCCTGCGTTATTGGCAAGCGCCTTGCCCACTGCGCCACTTAGCCGCCCCTCTCCTCCTTTTTTCTGTGATTTTTCTCCCTATCCCAATTTACCTCTCATGCCAATTCTCCCTACCCTGTCCTGATCGTTGCTCGCATATGCCCCCCACTGGCCGGTTGCATCACATGTCCCCTCCGATACTTGTGGAGGCAGCCTGTCACATCTTTTCACCTGCCAGCGAGGAGTAATGTGTAGGAGGCTCACACTGCCCCCGCAATTTTCCTGACTTTGCTGTGCAGGCGCCCCAACCGACCTGTAGGAGTCGCTGTTCACAACAACCAGACTACCACCCTTCGACTTCCCACCCGCTAACTCTGCCAATTGAGTTAGTATGACGGCCGGCCCAGGCCGGAGGCAACGCCGACAGCCCGATTCGAACCCGGTGTCTCTTGCGTTGGTGACAAACGCAATGTCCGCTGTGCCACCCAGCCGCCCTTCCCTCACTCCTTTTTGAGGTAAATCTTACTTTCTACTTCCTAAATACAGACATCCATCTCTGGACATGTATTGTAGACTTGTGTAAAGGGATGTGTCAACTATACTGGCTAAAAAGAAGGAATATAAAGTGAGGAACAATCTATCCAAGGAATAATGGGAGGAGCTAAAGGCAATTAATGATTAAAACTAGTGCTGTCAGGCGATTAAAACAATTAATCTAATTAATTACAGGATTTGTAATTAATTAATCGAATTAATCGCATAACCATTTTATGCCTGATATTCTATATTCTATAATCATATTTCAAATTGCATGTGTCCGGATGGCAGAATTCAGTACTGTATCTAGTACAACACCTTCTGTTTAACCCATTCTCTGCCAGGCATTGTACCCATCATTGTACCCTCTCTGCCAGCGCTATACGTCTATGGAGATGTTCACCTTCTTTGCAGGGCTATAACTTTTTAAATTGTATTGTTAAATTGACATTACTATGGCCCATTCAACATCAATTATCTATCGTTCAGGATGTAGGAACGTTTTACTTTTTCATTCACACATTCATACTAAAATACCGTCTAGAGTATAAATATGTTTTTATCGTTTTCTGCTGTATTTCATAGAACGTGAGATATAGGCATAAATGCATATATTAGATGATCAAATGCAGTTTGATATCGATCAACGTTATATTAAAAATGTCAACTGTACATGGTCCTAAACGTCATGACTGGTCATCTGCGGGTGAACGGAGGGGGGGAAGTCGTTTATAATTCAATGGCGGACGTTAAATGATTCATTTAGTATGGGTGATATATTGATCAGAGCAGTTTGTATCGAAAATGGTAAAGAAAAACCCTGAAACTCACCCCAGTCTCCTCGTAGCGTTGGGCGATGAGAGTGGAGCAAAAAGATCGCTATTATGGGATGTTGATCGATGCTATCAATTTCCAGTTTGTATATTACTAATACACGTCCAAATCATGTTGATTATTGAGTTATGGCAAAGATCTATATCGACGGTGTCTGTATTGAGCCCCGGGACGATAAGCGAGTAGCCGGACGAAAATAGGGGACGGACCGAGCACTTCCGGCCACTTCCGGTTTGGCAACTCGTCGATCGGCCACGAGGTGGCGGTATTGAAGCGTTGCAGAGTTGTGATGGCCCAGACAGCATCACCTAAGACTCCGTGGGTGAAATATGAATACCATGACGAAAATATGAAATATTGATCTCAAAAACGCCTTACGGAGTTATTGGCAGACAACGCATGGCGGAGAAACCCGCCTTAACACGTGAATGGTGGAGAATGGGTTAATCATCTTCCATCTATTAATTTGCTTATATTTTTCAGGTCTGGTCAATTTGAGCATAGTGTTATTCAGTCAAAGATAAAAAAAAAATGTAATTGATATTCTCATTTGGTTCATTACAATTTACTCAAGCCTAGTAACAGACACAGTATTTCTGACATTGGGAATACATTCCCTGAGATCCATAGATGTCCCTAGAATCAGATACCAAGAACATGCAAATGGACCATATAAAAAAAGTCTGTAAATGTGTATTCTACGTTCTTATGGAATGAATGAGATACAAATTTTTTTTTGTTATTAATTTTGAGTACATTTTCATAACGCGATAATTTGCTGTGTAATTAATTAATCTAATTAACGCGATAAACTGACAGCCCTAATTAAAACACATTGGTGGTGCAGAGTGCTGATAAGCGGGCTCCATCGTTATCCTAAATCGTGAGGCATATAACAAGGAAATCCTAAAGCGTTTTTTTCTGTGGACCCAGCTTCTTTTTTTCAGAGCGCTCCGCCTTTTTCGTGCAGCTGCTCCGAGCGCCAGTGGCGGCTGGTCCATAGAGGGCGCTAGGGTGGTTTTGGATTTTTCTATAATAGTAGATTTCGGCCGCAAAAAATATAATAATTTTTTTTTAAATATATAATAATTACAAATTTGACGGCCACTGGGATTAGACGGGCCCCACTCTATAAGGCCAGCTTCTCATAACAAGGTTTAACTGTGCATCACGTTGTTTGTAGAGCTAAATCTATATTTAAATTTATTGCTATGTGTCCATTCTCATTGTCAATTGACACTATAAACCTTCCCTTTAATATGCCATAAAGAAATAATTTTTTCATCAATATTTTCCCGTATAGCGTCGTGAATATGAACGTTATATATCGGAATGGTCTGGTATAATTCCTGCAACGCTAGTTATAGGGCACTAAGCTAATAACGTTAAATCGATTGGCGTTTCGGCCATACACAAGCTAGAGATAAAAATGAAAATGCATATGATCGATATCATGTTCCACCATGAATGCATGAAAGGGGGGGGGGGGTGGGGGAAGTCGTTTCTGATTATTGATTACCAATAATGGCATTCGTTATTGTAGCATCATACGCTGATGAGAGGGTTGGATATGAGAACAAGGCCCGATCGGGCTGTAATTTACGTCAAATAGCTCTTACCTGTGGCCGGTTGGATCCCAAAAAGGATTTCCCAGTTATTGATCGCCATCTGGTAGATTGATATGTCCATTGGCTGATGCTATATTCCTTTACTGCATACTGAATTCGGCGTCGCAAAAACTATTCCAGGCGATCGGCTGAAGCCCTTGCTTCAGGCTAACAGAAAAACTAGGCCTGAATGAAAAAAAATAACATCCGGTCTGAAAACAAGGAGTACTCCATTCTCGAGACAGCGCCACTACCAGGATCTGGCCGGTAATGCACTTTTCCGAATCCCAAGAGTAGGGTATATCTGCAGTGCCGCTCCGTGACATTGAGTAGGTTATTAAAATGCAATAAAAGCAAAAATGGCCCTCAAGCGCTGGCGCTGAATTGCGTATATATACGTGGTTGGCCATGAACGTGTTAAAATGCACAATAACATGTAATATATCAAATATAAATCATTGTTTGTGTGTCCTGTTAATCCCCTCTCTCTTCTGGGGCGCTAGAAATATTGTCCCACTGACTGGGGGCGATTTTGCCAATTGAAAAATGCACAGAGCACAATAAATGGACCTAGCTAATACATTTTGCCAATCAGCGTCTTCAAATATGATGCCTGAAGGGTGCTTTTTCTAGCGCCCCAAGCAGAGTCACTGGTGTGTTAGGAGGTGCACGGACTGATGACCAGTGATGCCACAGATTACTTGTAAAAGTAATCTGATTACTGATTACTGATTACTCCTTTAAAAAGTAATCTAAGTTACTTTACTGATTACTTGATTATCAGAGTAACTTAGTTACTTTGAAAGTAACTAGGTTACGAAGTCGTCGTCGTTCCCCCAACAGTTTTTTTTAAACGCTTTATTGAAAGTGCATAAATTGTTTTTAACTTGTTTCTCTGCACATAACGTAAATTGTTAAACTAGTGCTTCAGCTTCTGTACCATCAAGTATGGTAAAGCAACAGTCTATGATGCTCACAGCATTAGAGCAGCCAGCCAGTGGTTTTACAAAACCAGTGTATCACATCTAACAAATGCAGGCTGAACTATTCAATTATATCAACTGTAACTATTAAATTGTTTTTATAAATGTCTCTCTATAAACATACAATCAGTCTCTCTTTAACATGTAAATTAACTGTAAATCTGGCAAATAAGAGCTTTTGCTCTGCCACCATCAACCCTCCTGTACCTAGTCGAAGCGTCGGCTAGTGTTGTTATTCCAGATGCTTTCAATGCAATTGGATGTCCTGTTTTTAGCGGTAGACAGTATTTTGTTTCCTATCCCTATTGGGGTGGAATTCTGAACAGAAACCGCAAAAGTCATCTTGCGGTTTCACTTTTAATTTTGCCAAGCGTTTTGGGGTGGAATTCTCCGACGACGGAGCCCTGCTGTCACACGATTGGCGCATATGTCACATGACGTGCTGTGAAGACCCGCCCTACTCTGCCTCTGATTCGCAGACTGTGGATGGGGAATGTGATTGGACTAAAGCAGAGTCACTCACAGACAGAGAGTCCAGTCACGCCGCGGGACACATTCTTGTATTTAATACAGCGTTTTTAAAATCACGCAACATTTTCAGGGTCGCGAACCGACCTTTTCCCCTCGTTTTCGATGATGGAAGTGATTTAGGAAAAGCTTCGGCACGCCGAGAGGTACCCGTGTATTTAATCTCGCGAGGATCGGGGCAATATTCGGCCCGTGGGAGCAGTCACGGGTTAATACAATTTTCAGAGTGCAGAGGGGAGGTGTGCAGAGGGGATGACAGACTAATTATTCTGCTCACAGCCCCGTTTTAAACTTTTAAGGTGTGGCAGTCAGCTCGAATCTGATTGGCTAGTATCGGTTTTGGACTCTACATACATGAATCACATGGTTGAGGCTGGAGAAAGACACCTACCCCCTGCCTCTCCTCTAGCTGCAGTGAGCATAGTGAGTCTGACAGTGTGTTAGAGAGAGTGAGAAGGAGAAGAGGGAGACATAAAAAATAAATAAAAAAAAAACACAGATGAAAAAGAATGTAAACTATATTAAAAAAAAATTATATATATATATATTTTTTTTTTTTCTTCATATTTCATATTTGATATTAATTCATATTTTGATAGGGAGGCCTGGCTTCCGTTGGCTTCCATAAGGATTCGCCACTGCGACACACACGAAGTCAAGTTTGTGTGTAATGCTCCGACGAGGGAGAGAGGAGAGATGCGTCCCCGACACACACGCAGTCAAGTTTGTGTGTGTGTGTGTGTGTCCGACGAGGGAGAGAGATGGCGCACACACATTTACACACTTCTGCAGTCCCTCCCGCCATCCCTCTCTCTCTCCCTCTCCTCGCTCGTTCTCTGCCTGTCAAACCCCGTTTGAGGAAGTGTCGGGTTACACTATGCCTACGTCCCCGACACACACGCAGTCAAGTTTGTGTGTGTCCCCGACGAGGGAGAGAGATGGCGCACACACATTGATGTGCAATACAATCCGGGAGACAATAGGCGGCGGTATTTGCCCTTTTGCGAGCTCAGACCCATTCCCAACGATAACATCAGGTTGGATGGATGAAAATTAATGGATATCGCTAATAAAAGAAATAACGATTAAAAAAAAATTATTTTCCCGTTCGAACGAAGCTTCGAAGTATTTAAGACAGCCCTAGTCTACAATAAACCCAACCCTCTAGAACACGACACAAATCATAGTGAACAGCACAGGAGTCAACCATGTCTAATCCTCTCGTACTTAACCCATTCTCCGCCGATGACGTGCGTAATCTGCCAATGACGCCGTAAGGCGTCTTTGAGATCAATATTTCATATTTTCGTCATGGTATTCACATTTCACCCACGGAGTCTTGGCTGGTGCTGTAGGACTCCGCTCAACTCTGCAACGCTTCAATACCGCCACCTCGTGGCCGATCGACGAGTTGCCAAACCGGAAGTGGCCGGAAGTGCTTGGTCCGTCCCCTATTTTCGTCCGGCCACTCGGTGATCGTCCCGGGGCTCAATACAGACACCGTGGATATGGATCTTTGCCATAACTCAACATTATTTGGACGTGTATTAGTAATATACAACCCGGCAATGGATCGCATCGATCAACATCCCATAATAGCGATCTTTTTGCTCCACTCTCATCACCCAACGCTACGAGGACATGGCAACCTTTCCCCACCTTTACAAAGTGGAGTGACTTAAAAGATTGTTTATGAGAGTGTTGCCGCAGATTTACTGTAGATAGCCTAGGTCCCTTACACATGTTCAAGACTGCCAAACTCGCAGAAGGTAAAGTGTAAGAAGAAAGAAATTCTTCCTCCAAGTTGGTGACAGGTCAATCAGTCTGCCAATATTAGTCCCTTGGGGAGATGGCATGTGAATTGACATATAGCGCAGAATAGCTAAATACCAACCCCCCTTAAAATCCCCCCAGTCAAAGTTAAGAAGGACAAGACAAAAACCAAGACAGACAAGACATTTCCTCCTCCCCCTCCCCAGAGACCGCCGGACCCCCCCGATCAAGCGCCCCAACCCCGCTCAGCCGCACACTGCGGTCTTTACCTTCTCAGCTGCTGCGAACCACAGGTCAATTCCAGCCTGCCCTACCCCGATCACCCGGGCCGTGGATATCTCAAGATAAATCACATCCAATAGAGTTAGGGACCAGTTAATCATTGTAAGCTTCTCAGCAGGGGAGGAAACTAACTTTTTGGCTTACCAGCCAACTGGCGGGTATCTGATTTTTTTTACCAGCCAAATAGATTTTTTACCAGACAAAAAAAATCGCTAATTGTGATAATTACTTCTTTGTACGTCTTCGTCTAAATTGATTTTCAATCATAGTAAATTAATCACACTGTCTCTACTCTTCAAAATATTACATCATTAAATCACATATTAACATGAAAGAGGGAACTATTCTGGACTGGGTTGGGCTGAACTGGGCAGTGAAAGATGCTGGGTTGGGCTGGTCTAGGTTATACTGAATGATGAATTGAAAATGGGGGACCCTGATGTAAACAAGACGAAAGTCTTTCTCTGGTCTGCATCCCCTTAACAATTGCATGTATTGAGCCGTACTGTACTGTACCCATTCTGCAATCTGTTAAATAAAGTTTTCATTCATCACAGCTCAACTACTAGGAATGTGTGTCTGACTCTTAAGTGCAGGAAATATTCATCAGAAAGGGGGGACATGATGGAGGGAATGGAAAGAGCAGGTTTGACAGGAGCAGGGTTGAAGGGATTGATTGATTGAAAAGTTTATTAACAGATTGCAGAATGGGTACCATATTAGGGGACGCGAATGCATAGTCAATTCGAGAGAAGCTTTTGTGTCTGGCTGACAGGTGAGAGTAATCTTTGAGGGTGGGGTTGGATAAGCGCCAAAGGTCTGTGAGCCCCGTGTCCTTGGCCCACATCCTAAGGGCCTTAGAGGCCCGTTTTTGGTCGCTCGTTTCAGAGGGCCCGGACCTATCCATCTCCGCATCCCAGCACGCATTAAAATCGCCACCCACAATGAGAGCGTATCCATTAAGTTCCAACATATTCTTCGTGATTGTATTATAGAACGCTGAATCAAATGTGTTAGGAGCATACAATGCTATTATAGCCATCTTCCTATGCAAGAATTCAACTTTTGCTATAGTAATCCTTCCCTCCGTGTCCGACCATACATCCAAGACTTTGATATCAAGGTTACGTCTTGTAACTATGACTACTCCTTTCATCTTATCATCGGCTGAGGATGAGGAGATAACGTGATATTGCCGATTTGCCAGTCTTGACACGTCACCTACCAATAAATGCGTCTCACTAAGGAGAGCAAGGTCAATATTTCTCCTCTTCAATAGCCAAAGGACACTGGCACGCTTGTGTGGGGCGTTAAGCCCTCCTGCGTTCCAAATTAAAATATTCAATTTAGCCATGGTCGAGCTCGTCTAAATGCGTAGAGAACATACCAGTGCAGCCAGACTGAGTACAGAGGCGCTGATCCAGGCGGGCCCAGACGGTCAATCCCAGGAGTTCAGAGGAGGAACAATTACACACATATAAGACAACAGTACATAAAACACATAAAAATACCACCCCAGCTACAACCCCCCCTCCTTCTACTCTAAACCCTAACCCACCCATCCTATTATAAGCCCCCCTATACCCACTCTCCAATCCCCACCCTATGCCCCATCCACTGAGGATGGTCATCTTCCTATCACTTCCCACTAGAGACATGGATCCAATAAGACGCTCCCCACTCTAACCCCCCTCTAGATAAACCCCTGAGTAAACCCCCACTAGTCCAATAAACACAAATAATAATAAAAATAAAATCAATAAAGATATCGGTCGAAAACCACCTGAGCCCTGGCCCCAACATAAGACAACCATAATGGTAAAAATAGCCATTATTAAATAATAACTCACATCAACCTGCAACCATCTATTTCCGAATCTGCGCTTCAACGTCGCAATGTTATAGCCCAAATGGGTACAGGAAAATTCAAAACAAAATTAAATTAAAGCATCCCAGCCGATAGTCTAAGGCAGGATCGGGTCACAGGTTAATTGTGCAAAATTGTGTGAACAATGTCAATTAAACAATGATAATAATAAGAAAGGGAAAAAAGGGGTTATGGTTAAAGTGCACCCCTGAAGCAGTCCCTCTGATCAGGCACAACGGCTGAAATGACATAACCTATGTAAGAATCGACAATAATAGGAAAAGGAAAAAGAGGGTTATGGCTAAAGTGCAAGCAAAGTTAAACCTGACCCAGCCTGTTATCACATATTTATGTATATTCGTTCGAGAGCCAACGTGAACCTTGGCCCTAACATGACAGCTATAATGGAAAAATTTGCCATTATTATATAATTACTCAACATCAACCCTGTGACCATCTACCTCGTAGTCTGCATATTAATGTTGCAACGTTATAGTATAAATGGATAAGGGAAAATTCAAAACAAAATCAAAGCATATCAGCAGTTAGTCTAAGGTAGGATCGAATCACAGTTAAATTGCTCATTCAAATGCCATTAAAACAGCGACAATAATAGGAAAAGGAAAAAGAGGGTTATGGCTAAAGTGCAAGCAGAGCTAAACCTAAGCCAGCCTGTTATCACATATTTTATGTATATTCGGTCGAGAGCCAACGTGAGCCTTGGCCCTAACATGACAGCTATAATGGAAAAATTAGCCATTATTATATAATTACTCAACATCAACCCTGTAACCATCTACCTTGGAGTCTGCATATTAATGTCGCAACGTTATAGCACAAATGGATCACGGAAAATTCAAAACAAAATTAAGGCATATCAGCAGTTAGTCCAAGGTAGAATCGGATCACATTTAAATCGCGCATACAGATGACATAAAAACAGCGACAATAAAAAAAAAAAAAGGAAAAGAGGGTTATGGCTAAAGTGCAAGCCATATAACCATATAGCCATAAAGTGCAAGCCATACCCGACCCAACCTGTTATCATATATTGTATATGCATATTCAACCGACCTTGGCTTCTACTATTGGATCCCAAAGTTCAAAACAACCTGGATATAAAAATAAAAGCATACCAGAAGTTAGTTAAGGACCCGATCACTCTTGAATTGTGCAAACCAATGTCACTTTGAACAGCAACAGCAACCAAAATACGTAACCATTAACGGGTCTCGAATGTCTCAGCGCAGACGATAGACGAAGCCTGCTTAGCTAGCCCGAGGCTAGCGCGTAAGCTAGTGATGAATCCGGATAGCACGTTAGCCTATTATGTACATTGTTCAGCTAGCTCGTTAGCTTCCAAAGAGGCGATACACAAGTACGACCATGAGGTCAGCTTTAGCAAGTAACAGAAGTCATTGGGAAGCCCCGCTAGTTGGATGGGCAGTGGGCAGTTAGCATGTCTGGGCATGACAGCAAGTATTTGTGAATAGTCGGCCTAATCAATGAATATAGGCCCACACCGCCAAGTCACTCACCCGACATAGATATCAAGCAACAGTCTCGGGTATCCCCGCGAGATATTCCTTTGCTTTAGCCAACGACCAAAATGAACGCTGACCATCGACCTTCTCCAATACAGATAATTTCGCGGGAGCGAATAACGTGGGCCTCAGGCCTAGTTTCCATAGCTTAGTCAGAACCACCTTGTATTCGCCTCTCTGTGCTTGAACCTCCGGCGTAAAGTCCTCGAAAATTGCCACTTTGTGATCGCCAAGCCTCAGATTACCCCTTCTGGTACGAGCCGACCGCATGATGAGTTCTCTCTGCTGAAGCCTGTTCAGCTTGACTATGATTGGCCTCGGCTCTTTGTTCACGCCGGGAGAAAACCTGCCCGCTCTGTAGGCCGACTCACAGACAGGAGGCGAAGGGAGGACGTCCGTCCCTAGTATTTTCTGCAGCAGTTCGGGCATGGTCTCAGAGAGACGGCCTTCACCGCTGGTCTCCGGTACTCCAACAATCCTGACGTTGTGGCGTCTATCCCGGGACTGCATCTCCTCCATTGCCGACTGTAGTTTGTTGACTTCAGCCTGCCTAGCCAGCAGGGCGGATTCGAGACCCGCCATCTTCTCGCACTGTAATGATACCTCCGTCGTTAGCATGGCTAGTTCGTTAGCATTAGCCGATGAGGCAGCGTGAATCGACTCCATCTTGTCTGTCAGCGGGACCACCGCCAGCCGTATTTCTTCCGATATCTCACGACGGAGGTTGACACAAAAATCCGCCAACACTTTCTTCTGTGCTTCAGCGACGTGTGCCTCAGAGTCTGCGTGTAGCTTGGTCATGACCAAGAGCACAGCTTCGCTTATTTCCCCGACACCGGACGACGATGCGGCCAGGCCCGGTGGTGGTGGTTTGCTGGATGGGGCGCTCATGGCTCTGGTTTCCACCCCCGTCACAGCAGAAAGTCAAAAAAAAATCAACGACAGTATACTAAACACGATGACCTAGCAAACAAATAAAAAACAAATAAAAATAAAATAAAGACTAATGGGGAGAAACGTATATTCAGCACGGTAGAAGGGAGCTCATGTGAAACACGTCTACTCCATGATCGCTCAGCTCCGCCCCCATGGCCGCCAATGTGTTAATAGCTTTCTTTGAATACAGTTTCTCTCCTGTGAAATACAAATGTTCAACAAAACCATCAACATTGACTCAGCTAGACCTCTTTCTTACATCTGCGGCGCTAAAATTGAAGATGTTTCACTCCATAGATTAACACTTTAAGTGCCGAAAACGTGTTTAGGCGTCCTTCCCCGCCATGCTCAAGTTGCCGAGGACGCCGTAACTCGTCTTTAATATCAATATTTAAAAAATCTGTGATCGGAATCATATTTTCCATCCGCAGCCTTCACACACAGTTCTGAGCTCCTCTCAAACCTCTAGCGGTTCAAGAGCGCCATCTGGTGGCCGATCGGCAGAAGCGCCAAACAGGAAGTTATGTGGTTGAAGTGCTGATCGTCCATATTACTTCCGGGCACTCTCTATAGGTACCGGGACTCGATCTCGACACAATACATAGCGATCCGTTGCCAATAACTCGATAAACAACATGATTTGGACGTATATACTATTATACAACCTGGAAATAGATCACGTATTTCTACATCCCATAATAGGAATATTTCAGTTCCACGCTCATCGTCCAACGGCGCGAGGAAGATACGGTAAGATTCAGCATTATTTTTGAACGTGTTTGATATAAACTGCTCTGATGATCATATCACCCACACTAGATGAATGATATAACACTGCCCACAGAATTATAAACGATCCCCCGCCCATCCGGTCATCATCAGATGATACGTAGAAACTTCTAGAAGTACGTCCAATTGAAATTTTTTATCTCGCACAGATTCCTACCAAACTGTATTTCATCATCAATATAATGCATTTGGGGCTATAAATCACATTCTGGAGAAAGCTGCAGAAAGAGATGAAAACATACTTATACTTTAGACCATATTTTACTATGAATATGTGAATGAAAAAGTTTAACGTTGCTACACAATGAACAATACATATAGGACCTTGAATGGGCCCTAATAATGGCAATTTAGCAATAGAATTTAAAAAGTTATAGCCCTGCAAAGAAGGGGAACTTTTAGACAAATAGAGCTGGCAAGGGATGGTATATCATGAATTTAGCCTTAGGCAATCAAAGTGTTAATCTAGGTTAATTTATTTTAATGCTTTAAATAATTTAAATTAATCTCCAAAGTTAAAGCATACATTTTTACAGCCCTAGTAATAAGTGATTATTATTGTTCCTTTGTCGCACTGTATTGACTTGCTTTCCATATTGAAAAGTTGAAAAATGATAATAAATTAGTTTGTCTTCTATTCATTCCAAACAGCTGTTGCTGCTGGTGACATAAAACGTATCACTTCCTGTTTGCCAGGTGATTTCCCCTAGGAATGTCCTACCACAGCCAAAAAGGGCAAATGTGAAAACATCCATGAACTGGGTAGGTAGGCCTATAGGTAAAACCACTGTGTTCTATCAGTTGGTGATAAGAGAGTGACAAAATAGACATTTATTAATATGAAAATGTTATAGAGATGACTATTACTTTAATAATAGAACACAACACAAATCATAGTGAACAGCAGAGGAAGACGCTTGACAACAGGAGTTCAAAGATAACTTCACATTTATTGGTTATTCATTTCTTAATTATATCGCTTCATGCAATCCATCCAGGCTGGCTCCGTGTTGTTGACATAATGGAGCTGCTACGGTCGGAAAAAAGTATAGACGCATCCTAGTGACCTAGTCTAGTGTGTGACATCATCAACTGTCGACGGCTGCTCAGACGGGGAGGGGCTCTCTCTCTCTCGTGTGTTTTTAGCTAAAGTGGATAGAAAAGACAGTTTATGCAAAAGTCTTCTTAAGCACCCAATAGTTTTTATATAAATTGTCTTACAGTAGATTATTTTATTTTTAATAATAATATAAGCTGCATATAAGGAATACAACCAAATCCTCTGTCATACCATACAATTGTATTATTTATTATTATTATTATTATTATTTTGCATCGTGTTGAATCGCATCGTATCGCCCCGAATCGCATTATGTTGAATCAAATCGTATCGAATCGTATCGTATCTCAACAGGGGGTGAATCATATCGCATCGCCCGGTGCTTCAAATGTATCGTTAATGTATCGTATCGTTGGCACCGTATCGAGATGCACATCGCATCGGCCTCAGTGAGGAGATGCACATCCCTACCAGCGAGCCCCACTCATTTTATATATAGTGCAAATTAAGTGTTCAAATTAAGGCATCCAATATGAATAACCATTGTCTTACCTTAACACATTGGGTGCCATGCAGTATGCCCATCTTTACCACTCTCTGCCAGTGCTGTAAGCCTATGGAGTGGCTCACCTTCTTTGCAGGGCTATAACTTTTTAAATATTATAGCTATATCGACAATACTATTACTATTACCATTCAACATCGGGTATCTATCGTTCCGGATGTGGGAAAGTTATATTTTTCCATTCATACATTGTCGTGTTAGTACCGTCGAGAATATAAGTATGTTTTTAGACTGTATAGCAGTAATTCCTAGAATGCGCGCTATAGGCCCTGACGCGTATTATACATTATCGATTGGCGTTTCGTCCCTATACATGCTATATTAAACATTTCAAATGCATATGATCGCTATACATTATGCTCCATCATGCGTGAAGGAATGGGGGGGGTCGTTTATGATTCCTTGATTGTCACTAACGGCTTTCTTTAGTAAGACACCATACGTTGATCAGACAGATTGCAATGAAATAAATGGACAATCAAGCTGGAAATAACATTAGATTCCTCTTACCTCTGGCCGATGCGTCTGGAGAAAAAAAATTCCAATTATTTGATGTCGATCTGCTAGATCCATTTTCCGTTTGTATGACGCAATAAAGAATAGAATAGTATATCGAATAATCGTTATTGGCAATTAATGTGTTAATGCTGCAATATGTGACGTTTGGTCTTGGCATGATCATCGTAGGCTTCAATGATCTCTTCTGCTAAAAAGTTTCAACGATTTGATTAACTCTGACTCTCATCATGCCCTCGTAGAGCAAGCCCTTGTTTGCCAAGATAAAGCAACAATCTCAACAATAGGTTGTGATCCGGTGGTATTCCCACGGGCAGCCCGGGCAGGGCTCGCTGTGGCTGCAGGGGTGCGGTCGCTACTGCTGGCAGCTTCTGAATTACTTTGTTCATCTTTTGCCTTGAAAAAATACTGTATATCCATTTAGAAATTTGACTCAAAATAGCATGCTGGTGTTCACTACAAAGCATTTGGCGGGCGGAAATTCGGGATGCGGATGTTTACAAAAAATAAATTATGCTTTGCACCGTGATTGGTTACTGTTAGGTCTGGGGTGTGGAGATGGTGATAGGACCCAGTAGCAGACATAACAGTGAGGAAGCAGGCAGGACACGGCGGGGACTGATTTAACAAAGAGCTTTACTTAACACATTCGGGACGGGCCACGGAGATCTCTGTGTTTCGAGTCCATGCGTTGTGGACAGAGGCACGGATAAATCCGTGGGAAGTTGTTATTGCTTTTATTCCATTTTAATAACCTATTCAAGGTCGCCGAGCGGCACTGCAGATTTACCCTACTCTATGAATTCGACAAGGTGCAATACCGGCCAGATCCTCTTAGGGGCGCTATCGCGCTAATGCAGTGTGCCCTGTGGCTGTCTGTGTGTCTTTTTTTTCTTTCTTTCAATGGAGATTTCAGTAGCAGGATTCTGGATGTGCAGCATGTAGCTTGGATTACGTGTCGGATCGCAGATTTCACCATGCAATAAGGGGATTTATCATCAGCCAATGGACATATCGATCTACCAGATGGCGATCGATAACGGGGAAATGCTTGGGGGGATCAGCCCAGACCACGGTAAGATCTTTTTCACGAAAATTACAGCCCGATCGGGCATTGTTTTGATAGCCATCCAGGCGATCGGCCTATGTGGCTAGTTAGACGAACACGGTTATTGGTAATCAATAATAATAAACAACGTCCCCCGCCCTCCCCCTTTCATGCATACATGCTTTGGGAGCGTGCCGATCATATGCAGTTTGAGTTATTTCTGTAGCATCTGTAAAACGGAAATGCCATTGGATATAACGTTAGCAGCTATTAGCCCTATATCTAACCTTCCAGAAAATATACTAGTCCCAAATCCCGTATAACGCTTATATTCACGGCGCTATAAAATGAGAACCTATTGATGATTTTTTTTTTCTTTAAGCCATTTTGAAGGGACGGTTTATGGACTCAATTGACAATGAGAATGGACAGATAGCAATACTATAAAGTATAGATTTAGCTGTACAAACAGCCCCACGTTTGTTTACATTCCCCGGTCCTCTTGACATTAATTAGACTCAGCCCAATGGCTCCGAATGTGTTAAACAAGGCACCATAAACAAAAAATTTTACAAACAAACTTCAAACTCGAAAACCTGGAGGGAAAAACTTAACTAAAAGTAACACGAGGAAAAAGGAACACTAAACTAGAAAACACTTACTGAACAGATATGAACACGAACGGGGAACACGGCATGTGATCACACGGAAGGATACCATGGACACAAAGGCAATACTGATAGCAATACAACAGGAACAACCACTAACAGGAATAATGTTAGTTATTAGTATTAGGGATGCACCGATATATCGGTCGGGTATCGGTATTGGCCGATAAGCGCCTTGTTGACTGCCATCGGCCTATAAGCTCAAATTTGCCGATGCCAGTGGCTGATAAATGTCCGTCAATTTGTGTCGCGTCAATCTGGTCCACACGTGTTATTTGATACTATCTTGTCTAGCACAGTCTCTGGAGCGTAACAGTAAGAAGCATTTTGTATGAAAGTATTCTGTACTTCTGTATGACAACTATTAAAGAACTAACTAAACTGAACGTTCAAATTAAAAAAAAAATTTAAGCAACTAAAACCCTGCCTACTCCCCCGACGTTCTGCAAAATGTCACAAGCATTCTGGCACTAGCTGAATCAGAATTAGATTATTCGTTCTACTCGCATCATACATGTAACGTTAAGCTAAAGTTTTTCCAACAACGATAGCTAGTTAGCCAACGCTAGCCAGCTACTGCGAAAACTATTGCCACACTGATGATATCAGGAGCTATCAGTAGCTAGCCAGCTAGATAACGTTAGACAATGCCTCATGTATTAAACTAACGTGAATAGTTGACTGGGTAATTTTGTTTAGTGATGCACGATATATCGGCCACCGATATAATATCAGCCGTTATGGCAGTTTTTTTTTCTACACATCGGTATCGGTCCGATATCAAGATAGGGCCGATATGGGCCGATATTTAAAAAATTATAATAATAATAAATTTGTAGTCTTTTTCTTTTCTTTTTACATGTTTTGGCCTTAAATAGTTTCAAAATATCATTTCTGAAAATAAGTTACAAAAGTTAAAAAGAAATGCGTTTTGGAAATTGGCTCTTTATTTGATTATCATAAAAAAGTGTTTTCTATACAGAGATATCGACATCTGTAAATATCGGTATCGGCCAGAACAGCAATATTAATATCGGTTATCGTATCGGCCACAATTTTCACATCGGTGCATCACTAATTTTGTTTAAACAGTAACGTTAGCTAGTATCACTCGAGGTGCACTCGACTGTTGCCGGAGCATTTGTTGTTATATAGTTACACGTTCAATAACATCAGCAAGCATTGTTGGTCATTCAAGAGCCCGTACTGAATTGTACCCATTCTGCAATCTGTTAATAAAGTTTTCAATCAGACAAATGTATAGAAAAGCTTTTATTATAACATTATTTGCAGTAAAATCATTATGCCTCGTTTGGTACTCCTGCGGACGCTGGTATCCTACTCGTGGGCGGCGGGGAGCTAACGTTATTAGCTACGGTATGGTTGTTGTTGATCTCTCGTGTAAATCAATGGCGGAGTTTCCGGAAGTAAAAAAAACGAATAAGCGATTGCCGATTGGTGGTAAGAAAAGCAGGGCTGGTGCAAGCGGTGTGACGTAATTGGCAGAATCGACTGTCAATCAAAATTGTTCTGTTTGATTGATTGATTGAAAACTTTAGATTGCAGAATGGGTACAATACAATACAGCTCAATACAACAACAGTGTATTGAAGACCAGAAAAAGACTTTCGGCTTTTTTACATAAGGGTCCTCCATTTTCAATTCAGCAAAACATTTAGAGACATACTGTACAGTAGTTTCATAAAAATAATTATTATAAAAAAAAATCTATATTTATAATATATATTTTTTTTCCACAAATATCGGTTTCGGCCGATTGTTGATCGGTGCATCCTAGTATAATGGTAGTTATAGTTATTCTCCACTCACATCGTAGCAACAACCAGAACCTTCAGATTCCTCCTGAGCAACGTCAGAAGGATCCGCCCCTTCCTGACAAAAGAAGCCACCCAACTCCTCGTCCAATCAATAGTCATCTCCCGCCTCGACTACTGCAACGCACTGCTTGCTGGCCTTCCAACCACTGCCACCAAGCCTCTTCAACTCATTCAGAACGCAGCGGCCCGCCTGATCTCAAACCTACCGAAGTCAGCCCATGTCACCCCACTTCTCAGGGACCTGCACTGGCTCCCCATGGCCGCACAAATCCGCTTCAAGGCCCTCGACCTGGCATATCGTGCGGCGAAGGGAACGGCTCCCGCCTACCTCCGGTCAATGGTCTCTAACTACACACCCTCAAGACCCCTACCGCTCTGCATCCTCTGGCCGCCTCAGACCTACTCCTATCCGAGCTCCGGGAGGGTCATCAAAGAGAAGTCTATTCTCGGTCATTGCCCCACAATGGTGGAACGAACATCCCACCAGTTAGGACAGCCGAAACCCGTCCAATCTTTTGCCGTCGACTACCTACATTACCTACATTTTTTCTTTTTTTAAATAAACTCTAACCTTAACTAACCTTACTGTCATGCACTTGTCCTAATATACTAACCAACACTATAGCACTCAACACTTTGATGAACATTGTTACTCAGCTGATAGAGTTGTACTGCTGTCTTGTTGTACAAAACTTGTAAGTCGCTTTGGATAAAAGCGTCAGCTAAATGACTAAATGTAAATGTATAATGAACCCACAAGGAAACACAGACTAATTGACAACCGAGACACATGGAGGGCTGATTACAACGAGAGACACCTGGGATGGGAAGACAGAACTGACAGACTAGATAAACCAATACAAGACTGAATAACAAATACAAGACAAGACTAACACACTGGGAACATAAAACTATACACTAAGACTAAACCGATAACACAATACAATCGACTAAGAACCCTAAAACAGGCAGGGGAACACGAATGGCAGGAGGCACACTGGGAGACACAGTAATAGGGGGAGAACAGAGAGGAACACAGATAATTTAAAGATGCACCAGTGCATGAGGAGGGTATGTTCCAGTGAGTGTAGTCCAAGAGTAGGTGAGGGGAACTGTCCATGAGTGAATGGAGGATGTGGATGAACAAGAGGAGCGGGGACGCGTCAATACTTTTACCAACTACCCTCCAGTTCCGCGTTCTGCGATCTGATTGGCCACTGACGTTTCTGGTCATGTGACGCCTGTTTCTATCACCGGTTAAGCTTAGGCACTAGGGATGTCCCGATCACGTTTTTTTGCTCCCGATCCGATCCCGATCATGTGATTTTGAGTATCTACCGATACCGATCTTTCCCGATCCGATCAAAAAAAAATTAGCTTTTTTTTTTTTATTCAACAAACATGACCATGTTCACGTCTTAAACTCATACTGAGGCCTTAGTTTTGGTTTTAAATTGCATATCATCATTCATTTATTTATTGTCACACAGAGCAGAAGAATTTTGCCAAAACAAACCAATAGTATCCAGCTGCAGAACAGCCACACTCTCAGACCCAAACACATTTCCTTTGATTTAATTATACATCAAATGATTTATGTCAAGGATTGCAATGCCTCGCTTGAATGAAGTTAACTTTTCACCTGGATAACGTCAACATTCAGGGTGAATGTAATGTGAGAAATTGGGATAAAAAAAATTAAAAATAAAAAAAATTATTTGGTCTGCCGTTCTGCAGCTGGATACTATTGGTTTGTTTTGGCAAAATTCTTCTGCTCTGTGTGACAATAAATAAATGAATGATGATATGCAATTTAAAACCAAAACTAAGGCCTCAGTATGAGTTTAAGACGTGAACATGGTCATGTTTGTTGAATAAAAAAAATAAAGTAAAAAAAAAAAAAAAAAAAACCCAGACTAAAAAAAAAAAATTGCCGATCCCGATCTTCGGGGAAATCACGTGATTGGGACATCCCTATTAGGCACTCTTTCGAAGTTGGTTAAGGCTAGAGTTTGTCTTAGAGCAGGGCGATAGAACACCAGCCCTGATTCCAAACTCTAACCTTAACCAACTTCGAAAGAGTCGCCTAAGCTTAACCAGTGATAAACTAGGCGTTAGGTAGTTTACTTTGCAGGCTGTTCGAGGCGGAAATAGGCGCAGAAACAGGCATCACGCGATTGGCGTCACATGACCAGAAACGTCAGTGGCCAATCAGATCGCAGAACGCGAACGCGGAACTGGAGGGTAGTTGGTAAAAGTATACCTACCCATAATCACCTTGCTGAAGTGTCACCAGGGGGCTGTAGCACAACACACACACAATAATTGCCTATATAATGCTGTGCACATATTATATATAATTTCATAAATTCCCAGCATAACATTTGGCCTACCCTAGCCTTCATTACGGGCCGCCTATGGCTGTTCACTATATTTAGAGTTGTGTTCTCTTTTTATGATTGACTGATAACCCTATTAGAATTCAAGAGACGTGTACATGGCAAATTGAACTAGCTACAGTATACTGTCTGGCATTGCTACAGCGTATAATGCTCTCTGACTGGTATTGTAGGCTAAAGTGTATATGCTCTCTGATTGGAATTGTAGGCTATGCTCTGACTGGAATTGTAGGCTACAGTGTATTATGCTCTCTGACTGGTATTGTAGGCTACAATGTATATGCTCTCTATTCTTTGCTGCTATCTTCCTTCCAGGAGACATTGGCCGCCTCTCCACCAGCTCCACTGCTGTTTGGAGCCATTTCCCAGAAAGGTAAAATGACCCCTTAAAGCCAGTCATCAGGGATTTTCATCCTCTGGTAGATGGCTGAGATTAGATGAGTATAACCCCTTTAAACTAGTGGATAAACTGAGTGCTTGCTGTTCAGTCTGGATTAACCTGGACCTCTGCTGTCGGATCAGATGGCAGGGGGTCTTCCAGAGAGAAGGAATGACTTCATAACAATGATGGTATTTGGGGTTAGAGGTGTGATGGTGTGTGTGTGTCTGGAGGTCTGGAGGAGTGCTCCAATAAATGCCTCCTGTTTTTGGCCAATTACTCAATCAGCTGATCTGACAAAGGACAATATTTGCCCTTTGCTGACAGGGGGCGGTGGGGAGGAGATACAGAGGAGGAGGAGGAGGGGCAGGTCTGATCAGAGTCTAAGGTCAGGGAGGTCAAACAAAGCATCTTTATCTTCCATATGGGCAGAGGAAAAGGAGGACATTATTGTGATGAAGAAGGCTTCATCACAATATATCCTCCTCTTCCTCTGACCATACATCAGATGGAACCATATGTGTCTCCGTCTAGATTACCTCAACTTTAAAGATCTATGATATCTCATTTATAATAATAATCATAATAATACTGCCACCTAAAGATTATTCTTATTGTATTTTCTACTTTAGTGCGATAGTATGTAATGGATAGTAACAAGAAGGATGGGAGAGAGAGAGAAAGATACAGTACAGAGGGAGAGATACTGTAGAGCATGAGAGAGCTCTTTGCCCCAGAGACACAGAACATCAGCACAAACTGCACTCCTTTTTCACACTATATCCCTAATTCGGATAGATAGAGATAAGGTCGAAAATTGGTGAAGTGATCTTTAAGATACAAACCTGACCCCCTCCCTCATGGAAGGGTGAGGGTGGGCGGGTGGGGGGTGTACAGTGAGGCAAAACATTTAGTGTGTTCAGTGCTACTCAAGCCAGTTGCCTAGTTCACCTATACTTAAGATAAAATAAGAAATGCAGGCATCATAGCATCATGGGGAGAAGGGAAGTACAGGTACATGGTAATAGTAGAAGACATAATACAGGTAATACAATTATAGTACAGTAGAAAGTATAAATAGGCAGTGTAAACAAAAAAATTAACTCATGCGTATGAGCAAGTAGGCAGTGTAATCAAGGTGCAGATGAGGGTCTGTATGCCCTATCAGTTATATTATGCATTACAATAAATATGGTTACAGTAGACACTAGAATCTAAATATATACTATGAGTAAGTAAGTATACAGTATACACAGGTGCCGTAAACATAAGGTACGTATGGCGTGATATACGTTATATGTTGTAGTCCGTTTAGGTGGGAGTCAGACAACACTCAAGGGCTGCAAAATGTTCTGCAATCTGTTAATACAATTTTCATTCAATCAATCACCGTGCAGATTGATTAATTGAATGAAAATGTTATTAACAGATTGCAGAATGGGTACAATACAGTACGGCTCAATACACACAATTGTTAAGGGGATGCAGACCAGGGGCGTTTTTAGGGTTAGAAAACATTGGGGGCTTCAGCCCCCCCCCCTTTTTTTTTAAACACAGAAATATGCAATTTTAGAGTAATTAGAGATGAATACTGAAGAACTAGAATCATTAGAGGTTCTCAAAGTGAGGTCCATGTCCATGAGAGGGATCTGGGCAGTCCCCATAGAAAATTCAAAGTTAACAGGACCAAATCATCAGTTTCTTATTTATTTATTTAACCTTTATTTAGCCAGATAAAACATTGATCTGGTCCAAGAGGCCCCAACAGGAGTACAAATATACATATATACACACACATATATATATATATATATATATATATATATATATATATATATATATACTGTACATTAGGGATGCTCGATATTGGCTTTTTTACCGATACCGATATTCCGATATTGTCCAACTCTTAATTTCCGATACCGATATCAACTGATATCAACCGATACCGATATATGCAGTGTTTCCCCGTCCAAAAAACGGAATAATTTCAGGTAACTAATAATTTCACTGGATATATATAACAAATATTGTTATTGTTTTTTTTTGTTTTTAAACCGATACCGATATTTTCCGATATCACATTTTACTGCCGATATCGGCCGATAATATCGGACATCCCTACTGTACATACATACACACATATACACCAATAACAAAATAAAAACAGTTAAGAATCATACACATAAGCAAATAAACAAACAAACAAACATATGCACAGCCTATGTACAAAAGAAATAAACAGTTCATCTCTAGTCTTTACAGTTTTCTTCAATTGCATAAACACTCAAATCAAAAGTATTACACAATTATCAAAACCTTACACTCAAGGAGCAAAACGTAGGCCCAGATTTGCACCCCTATAAGCACAATGTCAGCCTCACACTTTTTGCAAAACAATACACACAGTGATTTGCAAAACACTAAACACACTTGCATTACATTAGACACATGTCAAATTACCACACATATGAGCCAATTGGTTAAACACAGCCATCAGATGCACAAACACACCATTGCTTAATTGTAGATACACCAATCAGGTTTAAGCACTATAAAAATGCAGCAGGTGAGTTCACCTGTCTTCAACCAAAATGGAAGGAGAGTGAAGTACTGTACACAGAGAACGTGAAAATATACAATACATTCACCAAACACTACACAAGACAACCAATGATGCAGACTGATGAAAATATAAATTTTCTCCCATTTTCCCAAATCAGTCAACATGTCAACATGGAGAATCACAACAAAAAATTCTCTTGCCAGATCCAGCTAGGCAAAGAGATAACGTCTAGTATTTTCTGTACTCTATTTACATTTTTTCAAAATTGTTTGGACGAGTATGTAGTTGAGTCATCTTGTGGCACAAGCTCAGACCTCAGCTCAGGAGATCAGCTGAGACAGAGACTGTCCAGTCGTCGACAGAATGCTGCAAGAGCTTGAGAGCAGGTTCTCATGAGTTGGATAACAACTTATGAGAGGCATACAGGCATGTTATCCAGCCTCAGTGTTATGGTTTGACACCGACCCCAAACGCAACGACACAAGAGAGTAGGATTCAGAGTTGCCAAAAACAAGGGCTTGTTTATTTACACTAAATAAACAGCATAGACTTGGTAGAGTTCAAACAAAGACTGGAATACAAGCAAGGCTGAATGTTGCTGCTCTGCAGCTTCTCCCGGGATGGTAGTCTGGGGAAGCAGACGATGACGTCAGAGCCGCTCTGCAGACTTCTCTCGGCAGAATCTCCGAGGTGGTTGCGGGACCGAGAGGGAGAGAGGGAGCGAGTTAGCTCAGAGTGCAGTTGGAACAGAGCAGGTGACAGGAGAGGAGACTTGTACCCAAAAACAGAGTTATCCAAGTGACTGAATCTTCGGTGTATATACACACTGTGAGTAACGTTCCAAACACAATCCCACGTGATAGAAATCTTCGGTGCAAAATAAACACTGTGAGCGAAGTCCCAAAATACAAATCCAAGTGATAATATCTTCGGTGTGTAAACACACAGTGGGCGATGTTAGGCCAAAATATTATCCCAATGAAACAATCCAAAAAGGGCTAAACGCTGGGTGAGTGACTGTCTGATAAAAAGCAGGAAATCTTCAGTGTTATATAAACACACGAAAAACGGAATAGGATCAAAGACAGTCATAAAAACTCACCCAGGCGCTGTGCGCAAAGAGCGTTGGAACAGAACGGAGCGAGCGCGTCGCCACGGGAAAAGGGTGTCCAAGAGGAATGCTTCTTGAATATCCTGGAGGCAAAGCACAGGGAAAAAACAGCAGGCAAGGCAGGAACGGCGAATGCAACTGAAATATCAAAACGATCCAACAAAACTTGAATGGGGAAACGGGGTATAAATAATCAGGGAATGCTTAATTGACAAGCAGTGACAGCTGAGGGATGTGATTGACAAGCGTGTGGTTGGGGGAGAACCAATCAACGACGTCTATGGGAAGAAGCGTGTGAATAGGGGAATGCAATGATTAACAGAAAACTAAAGGAAACAGAGCGAGTAGGCTTAAAGGAACAGAGCGAGTAAGTGAGCAATGGACAAAAACCTCACACTCAGACCAGTTTCTCTCAGTGGAATTGCTGCAACCCCTCGCCACACATTACAATATCCAACTATTGCCAGAGGAGATCACAGTTGCAAAGTGTTTCCTGGTCAGGACAGACAGAGATGCAGTCCCTACTATCCAAAGTGTCTTTTCCCTCCTGGATGATAATAATAATAATAATAATAATAATAATAATAATAATAATAATAATAATAATAATAATAATAATAATAATGCATTTGATTTATAAGGCGCCTTTCAGGACACAAAAAAAAAGTCCACAAATCGGTGAATGAAAGAATTATAGGATCAAATGAAAACTACTTACTAAAAATGGATTAAAAGTACTAAAAACCAACAAAAAATACCAAACACTAACAAACATTCAGCACAGACAATGGGGATGCTGACACCTTAAAAAAAAAAAATGTAATTATATATATATATTTTTTAACACTTTGGTCGCCAGGCTTATATTCTTAATATACCATCCTCCGCCAGCTCTATTTGTCTATGGGGATGTTTACCTTCTTTGCGGGGCTATAACTTTTTAAATTGTATTGCTAAATTGACATTACTATGGCCCATTCAACGTATCTATTGTTCAGGGTGTAGCAACGTTATACTTTTTCATTCACATATTCATATTAAAATACGGTCTAAAGTATAAGTATGTTTTTATCGTTTTCTGCAGCTTTCTCCAGAACGTGATTTATAGCCCCAAATGCATTATATTGATGATTGTATACAGTTTGATAGGAATCTGCGCGAGATAAAAAATGTCAAATGGACGTGCTTCTAGAAGTTACTACTTATCATCTGATGTTGACCGGATGGGGGGGGGAGGTCGTTTATAATTCCGTGGCCAACGTTAAATGATTCATCTAGTGTGGGTGATATGATCATTAGAGCAGTTAGTATCGAACACGTTAAAAAATAACGCTGAATCTTACTATAGCTTCCTCATAGCGTTGGGTGATGAGCGTGGAACAGAAATATTCCTATTATGGGATGTAGAAATATGCGATCCATTTCCAGGTTGTATAATAGTATATACGTCCAAATCATGTTGTTTATCGAGTTATTGGTAACGGATTGCTATCCGTTGTGTCTAGCTCGAGTCCTGGGACTATTACCGAGTGATCGGACCGAATTGAAATGAGCACCAGCTTCCATTTCCTGTTTCCGCTCTGGGCGATCCGCCGATCGGCCACCAGATGGCGCTCTTGAACCGTTGGAGAGTTGAGTGGGGATCAAGAGTAGATCTCAAGTCTCCGGGGGAGAAATATGATTTCGATCACAGATTTTTTAAATATTGATATCAAAGACGTGGTACGGCGTCTTTGGCAGAATGAGCATGGCGGGGAAAGACGTCCTACGGCGTTTTTGGCGACCATAGTGTTAAGGTCCGGGGCTAGGACAAAAACATCCGGGGCTAAACATCCGGGGCGTCGTTAGCCCTTGAAGCCCAGGGCTAACGACGCCACTGATGCAGACCAGAGAAAGACTTTCGTCTTGTTTACATCAGGGTCCCCCATTTTCAATTCATAATGAATTTTAAGTAAGGGTGCAACTTGCTCTGTGCAATCCATTCTTTGTGGATCTAAGTGATCAGACATTCCTAGTAGTTCTCGAGTTATGCTGCCGTTAGTTCTCTGGCTGCTGGCAGCGGCCCCTGCTCACTGTTGTGGAGCCTGATGGCCGCTGGTACGAAGGACTGGCTGAGGCAGTTAGTGTCGGGGGGTATGCGTCTGTGGCTGAACGTGCTGGCATTACAGAGTCTACCATTAACACTTTGAGTGCCAACGACGAGCTTTCTCGTCCTAACTCGCCATGCGTTGGGTGCCAATGACGAGTTCTCATTATTTAATCGTTATTTATTTTATTAGCGATATCCATACATTTTTCATCCATCCAGCCTGACGTTATCATTGGGAATGGCTCTGAGCTCGAAAAGGGCAAATACCGCTGCCTATCATCTCCCGGATGGTAATGCACATCATTGGATTGGATTGAGTGGTCATGTGCATCAGGAAAAATTGTCCGGTCTAGGGTTTCCCCATCTCTGGCAAGGAGTGTCTGTTACCACATTCACTGGGGAGGCTCGGAGCAGCTTTCGATTATGTGTTTCGGACTATAACGTTAGATCAATAAACGCGATCAATATTTGGAATGGCGATCAGGAATTGGATTAATCTTTTTGCAGAACATCTGATGTGAGGTAAGGACTCTATTGTACCAGTATTGGGTTAATCAGATGTTTTTTCATAGCGATCACAACGTGTCTGTGTGTGTGTGTGTGCCTGTGGGTCTAAGGGCTGTAACATAACTGTTGGTTGAAAGAAATGATGGACCAAGTTTGTAAACACAATGATATTTATTGGTAATGCAAAGGAAGCACATGTAGCTCAAGGGTGAGCAGGGCCGGATTAACGACCGGGCCGTTTGGGCTGCGGCCCGTGGGCCTCTAGTGAGGAGGGGCCTCAAAAAAAACATTTAATTTTTTTTACTTTTTATTTTTATTATTATTTTGGAGATCGATGTCATACTGTGACACTGAAATGAAAAAATATTTCATCAACTAAAATATTTAGTCAACAAAAATATTTCATCAACTAAAATATACAGTACGTCACACCCCGTGCCTCTCCCTGCCATCTGCAAGTGGCTAATCTTGCGTTTCCGACCCTCCAGTAAGCTAACCATGGATAAATCCAAAAAAAGGAAAGTCTGAGGAAAATAGAGGGTTTAATTCAGCGTGGACAGATTAATTTGCTTTCACGACTAACAATGCAGGCTTACCTGTAGCCTATGCCTGATATGTGGTGCGAAATTTGCGAACAACGATTACTGTCATTTTGATTACTGTAGTTTGCCTGGTATGTAGCCTTGGTTAGTGGCTGCCCCACCAATGTTTTACATATAAAAACGGCACTGTGCTGTGATGGATTATCCAAGTGGGGGTCCGGGGGGGGTGAGCGAGCAAGAGCATATGTATGTAGGGTATTAGATAGCAAGTATTAGGTATATATCTCGTAAACTACATTTATAATGATTCAAAGGGTGATTTCATTGGATGTTTACTGTTAACACTTTAATCGCCGGAGACGCCGAAACTCGTCTTTCCCCGCCATGCTCATTCTGCCGAAGACGCCGTAACACGTCTTTGATATCAATATTTCAAAAATCTGTGATCGAAATCATATTTCTCCCCCGGGGACCTGAGATATACTCACTCATCTGCCAACGGCGCGAGGAAGCTACGGTGAGTTTCAGCGTTATTTTCTAATGTCCTCTATACTAACTGCTCTAATGATCATATCACCCACACTAGATGAATGATATAACGTTGCCCACGGAATTATAAACGACCCCCCGCCCATCCGGTCAACATCAGATCATACGTAGTAACTTCTAGAACTACGTGCAGTTGACATTTTTTATCTGGCACCGATCGCTATCAAACTATTTGATCATCAATATAATGCATTTAGGGCTATAAATCAAGTTCTGGAGAAAGCTGCAGAAAACGATAAAAACATCCTTTTACTTTAGACCGTATTTTAGTATGAATATGTGAATGAAAAAGTATAACGTTGCTACACCCTGAACAATAGATATAGGACATTGAATGGGCCATAATAATGTCAATTTAGCAATACAATTTAAAAAGTTATAGCCCTGCAAAGAAGGGGAACTGCTCCATAGACAAATAGAGCTGGCTAGGGATGGTAAATTATGAATTTAACCATGGCGATCAAAGTGTTAATGCTTGTGTGTCTAATTTGATGTTATGTTTAACAAATAATTAAAAAAAAATATATAAAAAAAAAAATGCCACTGTGCGTGCGTGCACGTGTGTGTGGGGGCCTCCACAAGAGTCTGGCCCAGAGGCCTCTGAATTCTTAATCTGGCCTTGAGGGTGAGCCAAGGCCAAAACAACAAACAGACACCACTATTCTCCAAATAAACCAACCTAATCTATGGTAAAAGGAATGACATTACCTAAACTACCCTTACCTAACCAAAACAGGAGAAAACAATATCCAAATGAAATGGCAGCTCACCACATCCGTGCTTCCTGGAAAAGAGGAAAATAACACACATTAGTAATATATACAAGAATGGAAAACATAACAAAACAATCTAAAGCTATCAATGCTCTCTCTGTGGCCACACACAAATGCAATGTCACTAATACAAAGGCCAATAAACAAATGCAATATTATCCAAGTCCAGGTTACAAAATCACACCAGGCCTAACCTCATGCCAGAGAGAGAGAGAGAGTGACTGAAGTGAGCAGCCATGTTTTAACAGGGTGTGGTGATCCATGATTGGGTGGTGGGTGATGGTTTCTGATTGGGTCTTGGAGTCTTGAAACCCATCCACCAATCAGTGCTGTGCTGCTATGTAGTCCACCAATGGAGGGGCAGGCATAACAGGGACCAATGGTGGAGGATGGGTTCTGGCTGGAGGGAGGAAACAAAATGGAGAACAAGACACACACTGGGGAAGCACATACATTGGGATGTAACACCCCCACACATAAGACAAAAACATGTTAGACATATAACACATAACATCAACAAAACATGTTTTTAACAATGAGATTCCCATCTCCAAGATAATATGCACTTCAAAGTAAAGAGCTATGAAAAAAAGAAAACAACAAGCAGTCAGTACAACAACCACTCGGGTCAACAATGAACGAGTCAACAAATAAGTCGACAGCATGAGATTCTTATCTCCGAGATAGAGCATCCGCCAACACATTCTCGGATCCCTTCTTATGCTTTATTTCGAGGTTATAATTTTGGACAATGAGTGCCCAACGCATGAGGCGCTGATTGTGGTTGTACATCTGCAACAGAAATATCAATGGGTTGTGGTCGGTGTATACTACCACTGGTAATGCGCTTGAACCGACATATACCTCAAAATGTTGCAAAGCATACAACATAGCCAAAGTCTCCTTTTCAATAGTGGAATAGTTTAGTTGATGTTTGTTAAATTTCCGAGAAACATAACAAACTGGGTGACTGACACCATTGTGATCCTCCTGTAATAACACTCCTCCAGCTCCCACCCTGCTGGCATCCACCTCCAACTGGAACGGCAGGGAGAAATCTGGAGCAGAGAGAACAGGGGAACTGCATAAGAGAGCTTTAACACTTTAACACCTTCAAATGCATTTTGGCAATCAGCTGTCCAAATGAATGGTTTGGACGGGCTACACAGGCTAGTGAGAGAAGTAACGACAGAAGAAACATTTCGGCAAAAGCCACGGTAATACCCAGCCATTCCAAGGAATCTACACAATTCCCGCCTAGTAGTAGTAAAAGTTGTGATTGCAAATATTTTTGCATCCACCGGACGTGCTTGTCCTTGTCCTACCTGCTTACCAAGATAGGTAACTGTAGCCTTGCCGAACTCACACTTGGCAAGGTTAAGGGTCAGGGAAGCTTCAGCTAAGCGGTCAAAGACAGTTTGTAAGGTTGTCATGTGGTCACGCCAGTTGGTCGAATAGACAACCAGGTCATCGAGATAGGCATTACAATTTGGAACACCAGCCAGGACTAGGTTCACCAGTCGCTGGAAAGTGGCCGGGGCATTACGCATTCCAAAAGGCATCACAGTATATTGCAAAAAATTGTCAGGAGTAACAAACGCAGAGATTTCCGAGGCACGGGCGGTCAAAGGGACCTGCCAGTAACCCTTTAACAAATCTAGTTTGCTAACATACAGTAGGTGGCAGATCCAAGGTTGTCAATACAATCTTCCATGCGGGGCAGTGGGAAGGAATCAGGCACGGTGACAGCATTTACCTTTCGGAAATCAGTACAAAATCTAGGAGTTCCATCCGATTTGGGAGCCAACAAGCAAGGTGAACTCCAGGGACTGCAACTTGTCTTGGCTAAACCATGTTTCAACAAATAGTCAACCTCCTGTTGCATCATGGCTCTCTTGGTGATGTTAACACGGTATGCATGTTGCTTGATAGGCACAGCATTATTAACATTAATATCATGGGCCAATACAGAAGTACAGGAGGGAACATCACCAAACAGAGCCATGTAGGCCTGAATCAAAGTTGTGATGTCCTCTCGCTGCTCCTCAGGTAAGTGTGCTAAGTGAGTGGGCAGGTTCAATAACATCTCAGTGTTGGACAATCTAGCACACTAATGTGCTGCATTGCGCAACTCTAAGCCACTAACATTAGGAGAGTCCAGAACTATAGGAGTTGAGGCAACAGCAGAGACGGCCAGTCCTGTTGTCTGGTCTGAGGTCTTCACCTGCAGACTATCTCTGGAGAAATATGGTTTAAGCATATTGATGTGGCAAACACTTGAGTGACGTTTACGATCAGGGGTGCGAACTACATAGTCAGTATCACTTATTTTCTTGTCTATTGCATACGGTCCGGAAAAACAAGCGGAAAGAGCAGAGCCAAGGATAGGTAACAGGACTAGAACCTTATCACCTGGCTGGAAAGATCGAGAAACAGCTTTCTCGTCATAGTGCCGCTTCATAGTTCTCTGGGAAGAAGAGAGCGCTTCTTTTGTGAGAGAGCACGCCTGATGCAGTCGCTCTCGAAACTGGCTAACAAAATCAAGAACATTAGTGGGTGTGCTGGCACCCTTTGACATGAACCGTTCTTTAAGAACTTTCAGAGGTCCTCTAACAGTGTGCCCGAAAACAAGCTCAGCAGGACTGAAACCAAGAGACTCCTGCATGGTCTCTCGTGCAGCAAATAGAACAAGGGGGACACCCTCATCCCAATCTTTCTCTGTGTCTAAGCAATACTTATGCAACATGGACTTTAATGTCTGATGCCAACGTTCTAGAGCCCCCTGAGTTTCAGGGTGGTAGGCACTGGACACTATATGGCGGATACCCAGGGACTGCAACACTTGGCTCAAATAACCTAGACAGAAAGTCGGTGCCTTGGTCAGTCTGTACTACCTTAGGCAGTCCAAACGTGGAGAAGAACTTGGTCAAAGCCTTAATTATTACAGGAGCTGTAATTTTGCGAAGAGGTATAGCCTCAGGAAAACGGGTGGCAGTACACATTATTGTCAACAAAAACTGGTTGCCGCCTTTGGTCTTCGGCAACGGACCAACACAATCAACTATGACATGTTCAAATGGTTCACCGACCGCTGGTATAGGACAGAGGGGAGCAGGTGGAATTACCTGGTTTGGCTTTCCGGTGATCTGACAAGTACTACAGGTACGACAGTACTGTGCTACATCGGACTTCAAACCGGGCCAAAAGAAATGTTGAAGTATTCTGTTGTATGTTTTAGTGACTCCCAAATGTCCAGACCAAGGGTGGTCATGGGCCAAGAACAGTACATGCTGACGATAAACTGCAGGGACAACAATCTGATAGACAGTGCTCCAGTCTGGTTTCTGATCTGGTAGCCCTATCTCTGATTGCGCATGCTCTGCCAGTCTAGTACCATGGGACCTCCATGTACGCATCAAAACTCCTTCATCCACAAAATAAGAATGCAACTCTCTCATCTGTTCTGTCTCAAGAGAAGAGAAACATTTAGCAAGAGAAGGGTCAGCCTTCTGGGCAGTAATTAGCATTTCATGAGTAACTGGTAACTTCAATGTATCGGAACTAGTTAGTTGTCTTTGGGCGTACCTCACTATGAGTCGGTGGTTTGTCAGCGGTGTCAGAAGTTGGAGCCAGCAACTCCTCCCTGACAAAAGCTGAAGCAAAAACAGAGTCAGACAAGTCAATTTCATCACCTCTCTTTTTCAATTGAGCCAGTGACAACACTTGCAGAAAAAACTTCAGGGAAGTTCTGTGACAAGTCGTCAGGCAGATAATCTGTGTCTGGGTGATCCAACACTTCCAGCACAGTGTTCACATGGCCTCCAGCTAAATCATTTCCCATGATAAAGGAAATGCCTTTAACTGGCAAGGAGGGCCGCACCCCTACTTTAAAGAAACCAGTGACCAAATCAGATTGTACATGAATACAGTGTAACAGGGCTGGCACGAAAACCATCTCAATACCTTGAACTAGGACACTAGAACCACAGGAAGATTTCTCAGACAGAGGCAGTACATCAGAGAGGATAAAGGATTGTGAGGCTCCAGTATCTCGTAAGATCTTAACTGTACACTGATCTTTTTGATCCCCTGTCAAGGAAACTAAACCCTTGGAAATAAATGGCCTGAAACAAGGGTCAAGATCCTGATCATGGTGCATCTGCCGATCAGAACCAGGAGCAGGTGCCATTTTAATCAGACCAACCCCTTTGCGTTGCCTAAAGTTCTGAGAGGACGGTTGCTGCTTACGTTTCAATGTTAAACAGTCAGAAATAACATGACCAGATCTATGACAGTAGTAACATGCCCGTGGAGCGTGGAGGTGACATTTTTGGTCGGGGTGTGTGAATTCTGAATGGTTGGGGACAGAAAATCATGGGGGAGAAAGGAGTCACACCTATCCACAAACAGTTGTATGGGTTAGCGCAAACTCATCAGCTAATACAGCAGCCTGCTGCAGAGTGGACACTTTCTGCTCACTCAGGTAAATGACAATACGCTCTGGCAAACGATTCTTAAACTCTTCTAATAGAATGAGTTATCTGAGAGAGTTAAGATCTGAGGCCTTGCTTGCTGCACACCACTTATCAAAGAGAGTTCCCTTCTCTCTAGCAAACTCTACAGCTCTCTTGTGATTGCGAAACCTCTGCCTATACGCTTCGGGCACAAGCTCATATGCACGAAGGATGGCAGCCTTCACAGTATCATACAATAAACTATCTTCTAGGGAAAGTGTTGAACAAACCTCTTGGGCTTTACCAGTCAATTTGCATTGAAGCAACAAAGGCCAGACCTCTTTTGGCCAGCGCAATGAAGCAGCAATACGCTCAAACACATTAAAATAAGTATCAACTTCAGTCTCTCGGAACGGAGGCACCAAAGCAATATGTTTACTTATATCAAAAGTGTGTGATGAATAAGCTGTGGAGGAGGACATACCAGGGCCTTGTGGAGGAGTCAACAGCGTAGCAGAGTTGGATTCATTCTTTTGGACTTCCAGCTCCAACTTCCGCAGTCTGAGCTCTTGCTCAAGCTCCAACCTACGAATGTTAACAGCCCTTTCATTTTCTGCCTCAAGCTCCATTCTACGAAGCCGATACTCCGCCTCACGTGCTTGTGCCTTCTCCTGAGCCTCCATCTGGAGACGTGCTATCCTAACTTTGACCTGGGCTCCTTCTCGAGACCCATTTAACACAGGAGAGGCCAAATCAAAAGATGGCAATGTGACTTTCACACCTGTCTTCTTAGCACTTTTAACATGAGCTCAGATACAGAAGGCTGTGCTTCAGTAGGTTCACCAGGAGAACTTGCTTGTTCATCAGAGACCACAGGTAAAACAAGCGTCCCCTGCTCCAACAGCTTACCTACCACAAGACACTTGATATCACGCTTAAGAAGCTTCTGAACCGAGAGTTGGAAATGTGTGGCAATCTCCATTAGGTTTGCCTTGCGGCAGCTATCCAGCTCTCCCCAAGTAGGATTGTTCAAGAATCAAAAGTACTAACTGCCATTTTAAACACAAATTATTTACTATGCAAGTTTAAACAAACACAGTTCACCAAATCCATCATCAACCAACAATGAATCACAGGTTAAAGAATCACGGCCAAGCCCCCATTTATGTTACGACCCCTGTGGGTCTAAGGGTAAAGGGCTGTAACATAACTGTTGGTTGAAAGAAATGATGGACCAAGTTTGCACATGTAGCTCAAGGGTGAGCCAAGGCCAAAGCAACAGACAAACACCACTATTCTCCAAATAAACCAACCTAATCTATGGTAAAAGAAATTACATTACCTAAACTACCCTTACCTAACCAAAACAGGAGAAAACAATATCCAAATGAAATGGCAGCTCACCCCATCCGTGCTTCCTGGAGAAGAGGAAAATAACACACATTAGTAATATATACAAGAATGGAAAACATAACAAAACAATCTAAAGCTATCAATGCTCTCTCTGTGGCCACACACAAATGCAATGTCACTAATACAAAGGCCAATAAACAAATGCAATATTATCCAAGTCCAGGTTACAAAATCACACCAGGCCTAACCTCATGCCAGAGAGAGAGAGAGTGACTGAAGTGAGCAGCCATGTTTTAACATGGTGTGGTGATCCATGATTGGGTGGTGGGTGATGGTTTCTTGATTGGGTCTTAGAGTCTTGAAACCCATCTACCAATCAGTGCTGTGCTGCTATGTAGTCCACCAATGGAGGGGCAGGCATAGCAGGGACCAATGGTGGAGGATGAGTTCTGGCTGGAGGGAGGAAACAAAATGGAGAACAAGACACACACTGGGGAAGCACATACATTGGGATGTAACAATGATGTTAGCGCTGACCAGGTCATGGATAATAGATTTTTCAGCCCGCTTCTCTAGCGTGCATAAGTACACATATACTATCGATAATCTTTATTTGAAAACTATTCATAAATCAGCCGAAAAATTTCGTGTTTTGTGTATTCCACTAAAGGGCTATTATTGCGGAATTTCTCTGAAATTACTAGAACTCTCCGAAACTATACTCGTATTCAAAGCGGTATAAAATGGAAATGTACCAATGAAAAAACAATCCGTTTCGTACATGTTGACTGCAAGCAAGTCATTGATAAGCAAGGGGTGTTTTAGACCCCCATAATTTAAGATATAGTTTAAGCATTCACAAATATCCCCGACCTCCCATTGACTAAAGCGCTGGCACTCAAGGGGTTATCTGGGCAAAGGGCCGTGGCACCCAATGTGTTAAGGTAAGGTAAAAACAAGTGGATTAGTGTAATGTTAAGATAATAGCTGTTCTATTCTATTAGGTCAGTACATGTTTACTATTCTTCTCTATTGTGGTCACAAGCTGGACTCTAACCTACAATGTTGTGAGTACATGTTATCTGACCTGCTCATTGAGCAATCAGGATAATAATAATAATAACTTTATTTGTATAGCACTTTTCATACAGAGGTTGCAGTTCAAAGTGCTTCACAACAGTAAGAAATACAGGCATAAGCGAGCATAAAAAGATAGACAGGTAGAATCACAGTGTTTCACATTAGGATCTAGCATCCCAATAGGCTCTCCGCTTACAGTTTTCAGTAACACAAATAGTAAAAATAGTTTAAAATGATTCAGTTTAAAAATAGTCAAAAAATTATAAAATAGAACGGACATAAAAAATACAGGCATGAGCGAGCATAGCAAGATATGGCAAATCACAGTGTTTCATATTAGGATCTAGCATCCTAATAGGCTCTCTATTCAGTAATACTCCTGTAATTCCCAACATACTTCACAGTACATATTGCTGTAACTTTAGTGATATTAGATCACAGGGACACGAACCCACACTGTAACTTTAGTGATACTAGATCACAGGGACTCGAACCCACACTGTAACTTTAGTGATACTAGATCACAGGGACTCGAACCCACACTGTAACTTTAGTGATACTAGATCACAGGGACTCAAACCCACACTGTAACTTTAGTGATACTAGATCACAGGGACTCGAACCCACACTGTAACTTTAGTGATACTAGATCACAGGGACTCGAACCCACACTGTAACTTTAGTGATACTAGATCACAGGGACTCGAACCCACACTGTAACTTTAGTGATATTAGATCACAGGGACTCGAACCCATACTAAATAGTGGGACCTATTGCATGAACAAATAATCAGTGTTTCACATTTGGATCTAGCAAATAATAAAAATAGTTTAAAATGATTCAGTTTAAAAATAGTCATCAGTAAGAAGTAAAAAGTGCAATAACCGACACATGAATTTGATAGGCAGTGTATAAGAGTAGGCAGGGTAAGAATAGTGCAGGTAAATACAAGTTGTGTCAGGATATCCCTGATGTTTCCTCTTGCCACTAGGTGGTAGCAGATATCTATCAGTGAAATGCCTGAGCAAAGAGATAGGTTTTAAGCTGTCTTTTAAAGATGTCTAGCGAGTTGGCTTCCCTGATGTTTTGGGGTAGTTTGTTCCATAGTTTTGGGTCATAGTTGATAAAGGCTGCATTACCGATCCTCTTTTGACTGCTTCTGGGAGCCTCTAGTAGTCCAGCTTTGTATGTAAGGAGAAGGACCTTAAAGTCAATTCTAAATGTTACAGGAAGCCAGTGTAAAGCAGCTAAGACTGGACTAATGTGCTCTCTCCTTTTGGTTCTAGTTAGCAGTCGGGCTGCAGAGTTTTGGATTAGCTGAAGCCTCTCTGTGGTTTTCTTAGGGAGACCTGTGAAAAGTGCATTACAGTAGTCTAACCGGCTAGATATGAATGCATGAATTAGCTTCTCAGCATCGTTCTGATTAATAAATGGTCGTACTTTTGCTATATTTCTGAGATGGAAGAACGATGTTTTCGTCACTTTGCTAATATGAGAATTGAAGTTCAGTTCTGAATCTATGATAACCCCAAGACTAGTGACCTCAGATTTGATCCAAGGGGTTAGTCCCCCCAGGTTCTTTATTACAGTTTTTCTCAATTGCTTTGGTGCATTTCTCTGATCAGAATTAAAGTTCTCATAACTGTTAGTTCAACCTCCACAACATTTTGTAATTTGTGCACATCATAGTAGCAGTTTCTCATTCCTCCGAACAAATTGCAAATGCTTTTGGACATGCATCAATTGCTTTCATACAATTCTCTGCTGTTTTATAACATTATCATTTGCTTAGGTCATGTCAGTCAAAATGAACTATACTTATGACTGCTGAATAGTCATTCCCTATAAAACTAATAGTCCTCATTTCATTGCTTGAGTCATTACATACAAATATGTTAAACTAGTTGTCAAAATCTGTCAAGCAAATTTTATACATTTCTTTATAATTTTTCCCCTGAATGGAACTGGATGCCAGGGAATCGCTGCACACATTCATATATGTTGATGAGGCGGGTTTCAATCTGGCAAAAGGTAGAAGGCGTGGAGGAATCGCATTGGACAGAGAGCAACCACTGATGTCCCAGGCCAACAAGGAGGGAATATTACAATGTGTGCAGCCATCTCAGAAAACGGCGTCCTCACCCATATGCCCCGCATTGGTGCATACAACACACAACATCTGCTGACTTTTTTAGACTCTTTACAGGGACATAATCCCTGAGAATGAGAGGGGTCTAAATGGCGACCATCTGACCAAGTACGTTGTTGTATGGGATAATGTGCGTTTTCACCACGCAATTCTGGTCACACAGTGGTTTGCAGCACATGAAAGAATGCTGGTGGAATATCTCCCTCCCTACTCCCCATTCCTGAATCCAATAGCCAGACAGACAGGAACGTCTGGATGTGAATGAATGATTTACAGTACTGTGTATGTTGTATGTTCCAATTCAGTTCCAATATGTACTGCAATATTGTTTACAGTTGTGCACAGCTCTACCCAAAGGCCAAAGGGTGTTTCTTATGTTTGTTGTAAATTAGTTTGTATTTTTCTTTTGCACAATGCTGTGAACAAATTAAAATTGCAAAAAGCATATGCAGTAAAAATGTGAAACATACGTGTCTTGTACTCATTTACCTCACTAAATACAGCAATGTGTAACTGTAGATTTCAAATGGCTGTGCAAATAGTGTATAGTGCTGTCTTGAGCATTTTCAGAAAGTGTCACCAAGATCTGACTTTCTTTGCATTGGAAAACACTTACAGAGTGAACTGTCATAACGAAAACATGGCAAAGACATTTGACTATCTTGTTCATAAACAATGGTGTCAGGACTTTTCATTTTGATGACAGTGACACTTTCATTGACATGAATACTTGCTTTTGAGGAATGAATTATCCATTTTGAGCAAGTGACACGCTTCTGCAGGTTATCACCTAGGTTTTGCAGTTTGTACTAATTGTTTTGAGAAATGCACTAACAGTTATGAGAACTTTAATTCTGATCAGAGAAATGCACCAAAGCAATTGAGAAAAACTGTAATGTAATGACTCCAGTTGGATTAGTTGTCCTTAAGCAGCAGATAATTTAGTGGTTCTGCACTCCTTATGTGTGGCCGCTTGCCGTGTTGCTGATCCATGAATTTAAAGTGATTCTTCTGCTGCCCTTATTGTTAGTCACTCTGTATAAGAGGGTTTAGTGAAACTCTGTGAATGTGAAGTGAGTGTCGGAGGGAAGGCAGAGAAGCAGCAGCAGCTACAGGAGGAGGGAAGGCAGAGAAGCAGCAGAGCAGCAGCTACAGGAGGAGGGAAGGCAGAGAAGCTACAGGAGGAGGGAAGGCAGAGAAGCAGCAGAGCAGCAGCTACAGGAGGAGGGAAGGCAGAGAAGCTACAGGAGGAGGGAAGGCAGAGAAGCAGCAGAGCAGCAGCTACAGGAGGAGGGAAGGCAGAGAAGCTACAGGAGGAGGGAAGGCAGAGAAGCTACAGGAGGAGGGAAGGCAGAGAAACTACAGGAGGAGGGAAGGCAGAGAAGCAGCAGCAGCTACAGGAGAAGGGAAGGCAGAGCAGCAGCAGATCAGCTACAGGAGGAGGGAAGGCAGAGAAGCAGCAGCAGCTACAGGAGGAGCAAGAACCTCCTGGAAGCAAGAAAACACCAAGCAAAGTAAAAAAAAAGAAAAAAACAAAGAAAACTTAACACAATGGCGCCCGACCACGGAGAACTCCGTGTTTCGATTCCACCCGTTGTGCTTTTATTCCATTTTAATAACCTATTCAAGGTCGCCGAGCGGCACTGCAGATGTACCCTAATCTTTGAATTCGAGAAAGTGCAATACCGGCCAGATCCTCTTAGGGGCGCTATCGCGATAATAGAGTGTTCCCTGTGGCAGAAGTTGTCTTTTTTTTTTTTGGATCTCTAATGTAGTTTTCTACTCATCTGAAGCGATAGCTATTGTCTGTTGCACGGTATACGTTTTGAATTGCGGATTTCACTATGCAATAAGGGGATTTATCATCAGCCAATGGACATATCGATCTACCAGATGGCGATCGATAACAGGGAAATGCTCGGGGGGATCCAACCGGCTCATGGTAAGATCTTTTTCACGTAAATTACAGCCCGATCGAGCCTTGTTATGATACGATACGATCGGCCTATGTGGCTACTTAGACGAACACGGTTATTGGTAATCAATAATAAGAAATTACGTCCCCCGCCCCCCCCCCCTTTCATGCATACATGCTTGAGGATCGTGCCGAACATATGCAGTTTGAGTTTTAACTGTAGCATCTGTATAACGGAAATGCCATTGGATATAACGTTAGCCCTTTATCTCGCCTCCCAGGAAATATACTAGACCAAATGCCATATAACGCTTATATTCACGGCGCTATAAAATGAGAACTGTAAAGGCCGAATGAGTGTTTTTTGTTATAGATTATTATTATTATTATTATTATTATTATTATTATTATTATTATTATTATTATTATTATTATTATTATTATCATCATCATTATTGTTATTATTATTTCCAATCGAAGGATATGATTTATGGCAGGGCTGTACGTTAACTTTTTTTGCACATAGCACTGGTGCTACAGAGGTTGATAGTTTTGTAGCACAGGCCAAAATCTTGTAGCACAAGTATAAAACGTGTTATATTTGTAACAGTCACAAATGTGCCTATTGTATTTGTGTTATTTAGTTGCAGTGCCATGTTTGGCTGTCATTTAGTATATCGCCATGTGTTATTATTACTATGATACTCTCATATGCTATTTTCAATTAATATCATAAACAACATAAGGAATATTAGCATAATTTTGAGTGGACTGAAGGAATGAGTCAGCGTTAATAGTTTTAAATGCAAATAATTTATTGAAACATAGAAGTGGGGTCGGTTGGGACACACACACACACACACACACACAATGGGGGACCCTGATGTAAACAAGACAAACGTCTTTCTCAGGTCTGCATCCCCTTAACAATTGTGTGTATTGAGCCGTACTGTACTGTACCCATTCTGCAATCTGTTAAATAAAGTTTTCATTCATTCATTCATTCACACACACTGTTTCAACTCACCACCCCCGCATCATATTGTAGTCTAGTCTGTCTTCAAACTTCCACTCCTCTCGAAACTTGTTTATTTGAATATCAACATTATCTGTCCATCCTCAGTTTACTATAATATACTCCTGTCCTGACTAGTGACTTCATCATCTTTCCAAACGCACGCACGCACACACACACAGGGAAGGGGAGAGAGTGCCCCCCCCATTTCCCTTTCCACACTGTCTGCTGGCTCTGCCTCTGATCAGGATTAGCTTGTTAGCTTGCTAACGTTGTAGTGATTGTAATGGTACATAAACGTTAATTTCGGGCGATGTGCGCATAAAGGAATGGCGACGGTGCAAAGCATGTAGATGCATTTGACCCGTTGCGAGAAAAAAAAAACACCACGGACTTATTTCGGGACGTGTAGGCGCACTGCTGTGTTAACGCAGCAACCGACCAACGCGCTGCTCTGCTTGCAGAAGGCGCACGGATAGGGCGGATATGACTCGTCGAGTTGTCACAAGAGTTTTTTCAAAATAAGATTATCATATGCACCTGAACGTTGCTAGCTTTCGGAGCCTAGCTGGAGCTGCGCGTGGGCAGAAATGAGACCCGCTACAGGATTTTCAAAATAAGAGTATCTATATGAACCGAATCCCTATCGCACCAGTGCTACTGAAGTAAATCCATCCATCGCACAGACCGCTGTTGCTGTAGCACGTGCGATATATATCTCGCACTGTACAGGCCTGTTTATGGGAATGTTATGTTTATCTGTGTCACCCGTTGGGTGGACTCTGTTGTACTGTGGGTGGATCACCTGCACCTGTCAGATGGGTCGGCCCACGGCGCGGCGGAGATCATTAAAATGGGTGATAGGGATCAGCTGTGGGTTGGTAGCCGACGGGGAAAGCATATAATTTTCTGACCGCTTCGGGAACGTTTTAGAATAGTTTTATCTTAGGAAACACTTTGATCAATTAGAACCACGGTTATAGGACGCTTTACGATCGCTTTGATCACCTCTCCCATGTAACCTACATTTTCTAAATAAATCGGATCACCACGTCGGTATCTGATAACGGAACTCAATGTGTGGAGACTATTCTTTGGATGGAGCGCGTATGGAATCACTCCCCGTCTACCAGGAAGCGGACACAGGCAGGTGCCGCTACAAGAACGTATTGATGAAAAAAATATTTCTTTAATCCATTTTGAAGGGACGGTTTATGGTCCCAATTGACAATGAGAATGGACAGATAGCAATACTATAAAGTATAGATTTAGCTCTACAAACAGCCCCACGTCTGTTTACATTTGCCGGTCCTCTAGAGATTTATTAGACGCATCCCAATGGCCCCGAATGTGTTAATAGCACTTCTATCTGCTTTGTTGATACATGCAAACAAGTGGGTATATTTTTACCTATTTATGTGTGGCTGCTTGCCAAATATGTATCACCTGAGAGGAAGACATTACATTTACATTTAGTCATTATTCTTTATTGTGGTCACCAGCTGGATTCACTTCACTCTCTGCTTTGTTGATGATACACTACATGCACACAAAGACATTTCATTTAGTGGTTCTGCACTCCTTATGTGTGGCCGCTTGCCGTGTTGCTGATCCATGAATTTAAAGTGATTCTTCTGCTGCCCTTATTGTTAGTCACTCTGTATAAGAGGGTTTAGTGAAACTCTGAATGTGAAGTGTGAGTGTTGGAGGGAAGGCAGAGAAGCAGCAGCTACAGGAGGAGGGGAGGCAGAGAAGCAGCAGAGAAGCAGCAGCTACAGGAGGAGGGAAGGCAGAGAAGCAGCAGCAGCTACAGGAGGAGGGAAGGCAGAGAAGCAGCAGCTACAGGAGGAGGGAAGGCAGAGAAGCAGCAGCAGCTACAGGAGGAGGGAAGGCAGAGAAGCAGCAGCAGCTACATGAGGAGGGAAGGCAGAGAAGCAGCAGCTACAGGAGGAGGGGAGGCAGAGAAGCAGCAGCTACAGGAGGAGGGAAGGCAGAGAAGCAGCAGATCAGCTACAGGAGGAGGGAAGGCAGAGAAGCAGAAGCAGCTACAGGAGGAGGGAAGGCAGAGAAGCAGCAGCTACAGGAGGAGGGAAGGCAGAGAAGCAGCAGATCAGCTACAGGAGGAGGGAAGGCAGAGAAGCAGCAGCAGCTACAGGAGGAGGGGAGGCAGAGAAGCAGCAGCAGCTACAGGAGGAGGGGAGGCAGAGAAGCAGCAGATCAGCTACAGGAGGAGGGAAGGCAGAGAAGCAGCAGATCAGCTACAGGAGGAGGGGAGGCAGAGAAGCAGCAGATCAGCTACAGGAGGAGGGAAGGCAGAGAAGCAGCAGCTACAGGAGGAGGGAAGGCAGAGAAGCAGCAGCAGCTACAGGAGGAGGGAAGGCAGAGAAGCAGCTACAGGAGGAGAGAAGGCAGAGAAGCAGCAGCAGCTACAGGAGGAGGGAAGGCAGAGAAGCAGCAGATCAGCTACAGGAGGAGGGAAGGCAGAGAAGCCGCAGCAGCTACAGGAGGAGAGAAGGCAGAGAAGCAGCAGCAGCTACAGGAGGAAGGGAGGCAGAGAAGCAGCTGATCAGCTACAGGAGGAGGGAAGGCAGAGAAGCAGCAGCAGCTACAGGATTAGGGAAGGCAGAGAAGCAGCTACAGGAGGAGGGAAGGCAGAGAAGCAGCAGCAGCAGCTACAGGAGGAGGGAAGGCAGAGAAGCAGCAGCAGCTACAGGAGGAGGGAAGGCAGAGAAGCAGCAGCAGCTACAGGAGGAGAGAAGGCAGAGAAGCAGCAGCAGCTACAGGAGGAGGGAAGGCAGAGAAGCAGCAGATCAGCTACAGGAGGAGGGAAGGCAGAGAAGCCGCAGCAGCTACAGGAGGAGAGAAGGCAGAGAAGCAGCAGCTACAGGAGGAAGGGAGGCAGAGAAGCAGCTGATCAGCTACAGGAGGAGGGAAGGCAGAGAAGCAGCAGCAGCTACAGGAGGAGGGAAGGCAGAGAAGCAGCTACAGGAGGAGGGAAGGCAGAGAAGCAGCAGCAGCAGCTACAGGAGGAGGGAAGGCAGAGAAGCAGCAGCAGCTACAGGAGGAGGGAAGGCAGAGAAGCAGGAGCAGCTACAGGAGGAGCAAGAACCCCCTGGAAGCAAGAAAACACCAAGCCAAAAAAAAAACTATTAATATTGAATGTTTCTGTAGGAAGACTTCTACAGCTGAGATCTCTGCATCGTGTTAGTGTAACGGAGGTCCGTGAGTAATATCCACAGTCACGATAAACGTGTGTTGTGAAGTGACTGTGGCAGTAAGCGGGCTGCGAGTTAAACTCACTTCCCCATAACAGGGTTAAAAGACATATACTGTAGATACGGTACCCAGGAGTGAATTCACCTCTTAGTGCAGCGGTCTATGTAGTGCAGCGGTCTATGGGTTCTAAACTACCTCGGGCATCGATATTTAACACAACGCAGAAGGAGTAACATACGGTCGGTCACATTAGGTCTGCTTTTGAACACGACCATCCTTTCATGACAGAGTCCTGACAGCCAAGGAAGCCTGTATCCTGTATGTAAATAGTAGTGATGCTCTGACTCACTAACAATGATAGGCCTACATGATATGTTAGCCGACATACATCGATTTGAAAAGGAGGAAAATAACGGCAAATGCTGATTCATAGCCAGTGAAAACAAATCAGTAGTTGGATTGTCATTTGCTTTAGGCTGTGCGTGCTATTGACATTTCTAAATGTCACAGTTCAGGGAAAGAAAACTCGATTATGAAGAACGCTGGGAAGGAAATCATCAAGAATGAGAGAGAGAGAGACTATGGACCTCTCCACTATGTTCAACTGGACAGATAACAGCCCTGCTAAATATCAGGCAGCCCTCAAGATTTTAATAGTGAATATGTATTAGTTATTTTATAAATGACACATCTGATTCCAGGACAGTATTGACTGTTAGATTGTAATACTGTAAATAATTATATATATTTTATAAATGACACAGCTGATTCCTGGCCAGTGTATGTTGTGATTGTAGTGTAGTTTCTGTCTGGGAAGGATGGTTGTAATAATTTTGATAATTTTGTTTTTGGTTATGCTTTTAACCCCTTATTACGTTACCATTGATATAAAAATACTTGTTGCCTGGTATCAACGGGACATAATCTGAAACGGTAGCCAAAAGTAACAAAAAAAGGTTTTAATGATAATTACCATCCAGTTGAGGGTGCAGGAATAACATACACTAGTAGGGCTGTCGCGGTATAACATTTTCCCACCGCGTTGTGTGTGTGGCTAATCACCGCGGGATGCGGTGGTACCGCACTTCTATACTTCTATTAAAAAATAATAATAATAATTTCACTTTTTATATATATATATATATATATATATATACCTGTATATAAATTTTTTATTATTAAGACATGCGAGTTTACCCGCAATCGTGATTAGACAACAATTCTAAGGTCGTAGGAGTCCCGAAACTATTTTACACATGTTTGATAATCTATCCATTTGTCCCTCAACGTTCTGAAATGTGATAACAGTAGATTTGCCTGCTCCTTTAAGAGTGATGCGTTGTGGGATATATACTGTAGGTCTGGTCTACGCAAGCAGCCAATAGTCAGTCACACATCCCTTCTCCAACTTAAAATTAACGTTATTTGAGCAAACATTTTACGTTATTATAACACTATTTTAACGTTAGTGAATGTGAATGCACATACATAGCTAGTTAAATATCACAACTCGTGTCATTGTTCATCATTTGGGGAAACTAGCCAATATAGCTAACGTTATAGATAGGCTAGCTAGCATATAGCTAACGTTATGAATTGAAAACAAAGCTAACGTTAATATCCAGTTGACATTACAGATCATAATATCTATGATAACGTTAACGATGTGAGAGTAGGGGTTAGGGAAACGTTGATGTAGTCAGAGTGTAGTGGGGACGGTAGACAGAGGCAGCACTTGATTTGCGTGTAACGTTAGCATAACATTGAGCAAGCTACATGACCAGCACTTCGCCCCGGGAGTGTTAGAACGCTCCCCTGTACTCTATTACGGTTCAGATTAATACAGGAAAAGGTATACATTGGGGGCTCGAGTCCGGGATATGAAAATAAATCCTGATTTCATCTGTGAGTTGTAAACTGTATGGGAACATGAAGTTAGCTCATGCTACTGGAAAACGGACACCTCGTCATTAAATTAAGTAAAAGATTATGACGCCCCTTTTATTTTACCGCGGATCTCGCAGTTGTCTGTTCCCCAACCGCGGGTGACTTGACACACCGCGGGATTGCGGTGATGCGGTTATCGCGACAGCCCTAACATACACATGTTACACATAAAATAATAACAAATGACAGGACTGTGCAGACAGGATCAAAGAGATATTCACAAGGGGATGACGAGAAGAAGAAACACCTGGGCTGATTACACCTGGGAGGGAAACGACAAAGAACTACAGGACCAAGACAAAGAACTACAACCAGACACCACACATCACACTGGAGAACACAGATCAGGATACAAACACATGAACACAGGATACAGACACACCCACACATAACACCCCTTAACACATTCGTGGCCAACCACGTGTATATATACGTGTTTCGGATCCAACGCTTGAGGGCCAACCACGTATAGTGGTAAGGTTGTTTTGGCTTTTATTCCATTGTAATATCCTGCTCAATGTCACAGAGCGGCACTGCAGATTTACCCTACTCTTGGGATTCGGAAAAGTGCATTACCGGCAAGATCCTCATAGGGGCGCTGTCTTGATAGTGCAGTGTTCCCTGTTACAGACCGGTGTTTTATTTTTTTCATCATGGGTGGACTTTTTCGTTAGCCTGAAGCTATGCCTGTAGCATGTAGCCTGGAATACTTTTTGGGACGCTGAATTCAGTATGCAGTAAAGGAATATAGCATCAACCAATGGACATATTGATCTACCAGATGGCGATCGATAACTGGGAAATCCTTTTTGGGATCCAACCGGCCCACGGTAAGAGCTTTTTCACGTAAATTACAGCCCGATCGGGCCTTGCTTTGATAGCCGACCAGCCGATCAGCGAATGAGGCTAATGCCGTTATTGGTAATCAATAATCAGAAACGACGTCCCCTGCCCCCCCCCCTTTCATGCATTCATGGTGGACCATGATACCGGTAATATGCATTTTGAGTTTTAGCTCTAGCTTGTGTATAGCCGAAACGCCATTTGATTGAACATTATTAGCTTAGCGCTCTGTATCTCGCCTTCCAGGAAATACCCTAGAACATTGCGGTATATAGTTCATATTCACGACGCTATAAAATGGGAACATATTGATGATTTTCTATTTAAGGCATATAGAAGGCATATGATTTTCTATTTAAGGCATATAGAAGGGACGGTTTATAGTATCAATGATAATGGACAGATAGCAATACTATAAAGCAGGGGTCGGCAACCCTAGGCACACGGGAGAATTTTCATTGGCACAGGGGGCAGCATTTATAAAAAAAATTAAATATATATATATTTTTTCTTTACTTTGCTTTGAAATATTATAGTGAAATAGTTTGCACTGTTGTCGCATTTATCTTGTTGAAATCCTCCCACAGGTTCTTTTTTGTAAGTCGACTGTTTTGCACACCCCTATGACAGCTATACAGCTGTTCCCATGGTGCTCAGCTGTCAGCAGTCAGCTGGCCTCCCGCACCCGCGCACAGTTCCCAGGTAATCACAGTGCCGTGGTTGCATTCTGTATGTGCCGTCTTTCATGATGGCAACCCCCGCTAAGAAAGTTAAAGCAAAGGAAATTCGGGCATTCCAGCCCTCATGGACAGATGACTACGGGTTTGTGTGTCAGAAGGACCGTGCTATGTGTACTTTATGTTTAGAAAATGTAGTTTGCCGAACGTCAGGTGTGAAACGCCATTTTGAGACGAAGCATCAAAAAAGTTTCAAAGATCAGGCGGATAAGGCAGAATCGATTAAACGTGCCATGGCCAGGTATGGAAAGCAAGCCAGCACCCTCAAAGTTTTGACGACTGCTAAAAACCACGCAACTGAAGCGAGCTATCGCATTGCTCATTGCATTGCGAAATATGGAAAGCCATTCACTGATGGCGAGTATATCAAGGAGGCTTTTCTCTGTAGCTCAGATGTTTTGTTTGAAGGCTTGCCAAACAAAGAGACAATCAAATCAAGGATAAAAGATATCCCCATGTCAGCTCGAAGTGTCGAGCGACGCATCAACGAAATGTCAGAAAATATCAGAGAACAGCAAACAGCTGGATTAAAAGATGCTCCGGTCTGCTGTTAGTGTGGAGTCTTTTAAACAAGGTCTAAAAACCTTTTTATACAGTGAGGCTTTTAATTGATCATGTATGTGGTATAACATGTGTGTATGTGTGATTGTATTTTAATTCATTTATTTTTGAAGTATTCTACAATCTTGTATGTGATGTAACATGTGTGGTTATTCTATTCTGATTAACCTTTTACTGCCTGTAAAGCACTTTGTGATTTTAATCTGGAAGAGCGCTATATAAATCAAATTTACCTTACCTTACCTTACCTTAAGTGACCAACTACAGCCCCCAGATAACGGAGCTCAGTAAAGCAAAACAGGGCCAGGGATCTCACTGACAGCAACAGGTAGGCAGCTGTTTATTTTCCTACACATGGGGCTGCATGTTAACTTGAACGTCTCTCTCTCTCTCTCTCCTCTTAGATGGGAGGCCGAGTCTGTCTAAAGTGAACTTGATTGATCCATGTTGGCAGACTACACAATTCTTTGTGTGTGATATCTAGTTATTATGTTGAGTCAAAATACGTTTGTTGGCCAGCCGTCTGTTGGTCATCGGTGTTCGTAATCTTACATTTAAATTAAATGTTTGCTCATGCATATCTTTGGACACCTCTAGCTGATAAACCAATCAGGATACAGAAACGGGATTTCGGGACCCCAAAATTGTCAACAAGAACAACGGAGAATGGATCTGACTGGAACGCTAGCTGATTATACACAACATGAGACAGTAAATACTATTGTAATAAAACGTTCAAAACTATGTTCAATTTGTGTATTGTTTTGTTACTATATAAGATTGTATTTCGCACTGTATTAACCATAACGACGTCACAGATGAGCTTTAGATGGTTAACGTGATATTAACGTTAGATCTATCCGACGGTCCGACCTAAATACTATTGTAATAAAACATTCAAAACTATGTTCAACTTGTGTTTTGTTTCTTACTATAAGATTGTATTTCGCAAGCCATACCGACGTCAGGTGAGCTTGCTATCCATTAGATGGATAACGTGATATTAACGTTAGATCTAACCGACCACAATTTGATTCGAAATGTATTACATACCTCACTTTGTTGGTCTCTCACGAAAGTCTCTCTCTGGTCTGCATCCCCTTAACAATTGTGTGTATTGAGCTGTACTGTATTGTACCCATTCTGCAATCTGTTAACCGTTTTCAATCAATGTCAGACGTCCTCTCTATAAAAAAAAACGATTGAATTGCTCAGAATTTAAAATTATGTCCCCAACAGTGATGCCGGTAACGCGTTACTAAGTAACGCGTTATTGTAATCTGATTACTTCCCCCCGAAAATAGTAATCTAACGCGTTAATCTTTAAAAGCCAGTAATCTGATTGCAGTTACTTGTCCAAGTGGCTGTGCATTACTATTTCGTTACTATCTCATCATAAATTCATAATGCAGGCGGATTGCAGTATTTTATTTCGTTTTCGACAGTCAAAAATACATTTTGAGCTGTTTTTCTTTTGGGAGTGACGTAGTGTGGCAGTGAAAGGGTTACACAAGAATGTGTCCCGCGGGCCGCGGCGTGACTGGACACTCTGTCTGTGAGTGACTCTGCCTTGGTCCAATCACATTCCCCATCCACAGTCTGCGAATCAGAGGCAGAGTAGGGCGGGTCTTCACAGCACGTCATGTGACATATGAGCCAATCGTGTGACAGCAGGGCTCCGTCGTCGGAGAATTCCAGTGTGAGTTTCTGTTCAGACTTCCATCCCAAAACGCTCGTCAGTCACTACTTCACGTTCATATGCGGAGGAAACAAAATACTGTCTACCGCTAAAAACAGCACATCCAATTGCATTGAAAGCATCTGGAATCACAACACTAGCCGACGCTTCGACTAGGTACAGGAGGAATCGGAGGCCAGCCAAACAGCAAAAGAGAGAGATAGTTTCTTTCCCTTTTGATTAATGTATATTTGATGGTGGCAGAGCAAAAGCTCTTATTTGCCAGATTTACAGTTAATTTACATGTTAAAGAGAGACGAATTGAAAATGGGGGACCCTGATGTAAACAAGACGAAAGTCTTTCTCTGGTCTGCATTCCCTTAACAATTGTATGTATTGAGCCGTACTGTACTGTACCCATTCTGCAATCTGTTAATAAAGTTTTCATTCATTCATTCATTCAGACTGATTGTATGTTTATAGAGAGACATTTATAAAAACAATTTAATAGTTACAGTTGATATAATTGAATAGTTCAGCCTGCATTTGTTAGATGTGAATGGATACACTGGTTTTGTAAAACCACTGGCTGGCTGCTCTAATGCTGTGAGCATCATAGACTGTTGCTTTACCATACTTGATGGTACAGAAGCTGAAGCACTAGTTTAACAATTTACGTTATGTGCAGAGAAACAAGTTAAAAACAATTTATGCACTTTCAATAAAGCGTTTAAAAAAAACGGTTGGGGGAACGACGACGACTTCGTAACCTAGTTACTTTCAAAGTAACTAAGTTACTCTGATAATCAAGTAATCAGTAAAGTAACTTGGATTACTTTTTAAAGGAGTAATCAATAATCAGTAATCGGATTACTTTTACAAGTAATCTGTGGCATCACTGGTCCCCAATAGGACATAGTAATATTAATATTATTCCCCAGTATGACACAATAAACACAGAATGAATGCTACCAAAGAGAATGCTATATGCAATTTGTGTATAAAGTGTGTATTAATCCTGTAACATGAGTCAAGGTCAGATCTAGCCTGGCATAGAGAACAGAATGTTGATTTTTTTATGTTCAAGTTTCTTTATTAGTTGTCATACAGAAGTACAGAATACTTTTATATAAAATGCTTCTTTCTGTTTTGCTCCAGAGATTGTGCTAGATAAAAATAGATAAGTATAAAATAGAAGTCAAGTACGTAGACATGTGTTCAATATATACATACAATGTACAATGCAGAGTAGAAAAGTAACTGAGTTACAATACAATATACTATACAGTACAATGCAGAAATGGGATGAGGTACAATTTACAGTAAGGTGTAATGAGGTATGGGTTGTAGTGCAAATTCTTTGCCAATAAATATAAAGTGTGTTTAGGTGTTCTAAAGTGGGTGCTGCAGTGAGTTGTTTGTTTAAAGTGAGTGTGTGCGTGTGGATGTGTGTGCTGTGAGTGCATTTGATGGTTGTTACATAGTGTTATTGTCATTTGTATGTGTGTAATGTGTAACTAGTACAGTGAGAAGGCATTTGGCGATTTCTTTAAACAACGTCTCCTAACAGATGAGGTGGACTTCCATGCTCCTGTAAAAAAGATGAAACTCAAAACCTTCAAGGACACAGCAACATCAAGTGTTACCAAGGTGAGAGGCAAGGAGATGGCCCTGAAAGCAGACCGAGACCTCTTCGCCAGGCTTATAGTGGTGGGAACAGTCAGGAAGATTGACATCGGGGAAATGTTAGTCTACAGTCTGGGACCCTTCCCTGCAGCCATAGCGAACATGGATGGCTCTATGGTGAAAACTGATAAAGCCAAGTTAATGCACTTTCTCGAGGGATCAGTAAATCCACCCGCCACAGTTGAAGTCCCTGATGGCTCAACCTGGGTGTGTGATGCAATGGCTCTGATACAGGCAATGAAACCTCAGGATACATTTGGAAGATTTGCAAACAGCGTACTATTGAACCTCATCAACCCAGCCAAAGCAAGTAATCCAAAGTGGTGCATTTTGTCCCCGACACGTACAAAACACTGAGCATAAAGAACACAGAGAGAAACCGACGAGCAGCAAGAGGATGTCAGCTGACTACAATATATTCAGCTGACCAGAAAACACCAAAACAATGGTCCAAGTTCTTAGCTTGTGGCGAAAACAAAGAAAACCTACAGCAATTTCTATTTGAGACATGGTCAAAATCCAGCAAAGAGGTAATGCAAGACATCACGTTGATAGTTGGACATGGGTCTGAGTGCCATGTCATCAGAGTCAACAGCAGTGGCACAGGGGTGGAGGTGTTACCACTACAAACACTGTTCTCAATACAGGAGGAAGCAGACACCCGACTATTGCTTCACTGTGCTCATGCCTCTCAATACAGTTCCCATGTGGTGATCAGCAGTCCAGAGATTTCTTCGAGATTGACTGGATGTCACTTCCTCCAGCCCCAGTCGCAATCCTGGAACTTGTATACTGCTCCTGCAAAAAAACACAATGCATGAAGGGGCGATGCACATGCAAATCAAACAACCTACCATGTACAGACATGTGTCTGTGTTTGGACTGTCAGAACACTGTATCCTAAGTTTTCACTGGAGTTTTTTTCTTCTTTTTTTCATATATTTTATTTCTTTTTTGGAAGATAGGCACAGGTACAGGCATACAATGCACATTGTTGGTTCCAGCTATCTATTGTTTGATAGTTTGCACCATTTAATCTAGCTGTAGAAAGCTCCATTGTTACAACATCAGCTAATAATTGTTTCCAGTGATTAAAGGGCAGAGAATGTGGAGCTTGCCATCAAAGCGCCAATTTTTTTTTCAGCAGTACTTCCTGCCAGCCAAAATCGTCTCTGAACAATACCTAAAGCTAAAGAATCATCATCATTAAGGAGCAGTAATTTGGGACAACAGGGAATATGTTTTTGTAATACATGTTACTGTTAAAATAAATAACATGTTATTTTCACACTTGTTATTGTGTTATAAATGTTGATTGATTGATTGATTGAAAACGTTATTAACAGATTGCAGAATGGGTACAGTACAGTACAGCTCAATACACACAATTGTTAATGGGATGCAGACCAGAGAAAGACTTTCATCTTGTTTACATCAGGGTCCCCTATTTTCAATTCATGATAACATATTACATACATGACATACAGATAGACAGTAAACAACAGCACAGGGACCATCCAATATCAAACTATTGTTAATTGTTATATTGGAAGAGTATATTTATGAGACAGTATATTTTGTACATATGTAACGGTTGTGACAACGTCAAATTTCTAACGTCACAGGCAACAACACAGACCGCTATTACCATAGTGTAACACACAGCAAGAATGTGAAACAAGTTACTATTATTAGTATTGGGTTAGAGTTGTTTGATTTACACTAACGTAATGTTAGATTGCTATCTGAGAAAGTTAAAATGCTAACGTAACGTTAGTCTTTGTGAGCTGGCTACAACATTTTCCAATGTGTAATCGGACGTCAAAACGGACTGCATATAAACTGCTGATGACTCATAACTTCCTATCACGTTTGAATAATGCTGTAAAGTTAAGTAAAAATGCATTTCAATAGTAATAGTAATGAATTGAGAGCTTACAGAATGCAGAGCTATCCAGTGTTGTCAACAGACGAGTAGCAATATTTACTTCCTGGTTCCAGGGCTTGAAGAATGTCATTGAGAGAAATCAAGTCACCTGACGTTGTAACGCGTTTTGATTGGTTCCGCAGCAACGCCCCTTTTCACAAACGTAGGTAGTTTTTATCTTATCAACACATTAATTTTCATAAAGATATGACCCAAAAACCGTTGCCAACAAACGGAAATGTGTTATTTAAGCATTACATCACGCGCAGGAGTGGTTTGTGAACAATAAACCATGCCTAGGGGTGGTCGTTAGACCCCCCTAGGCATGGTTTATTGTTCACAAATCACGACTGCAAGTGGTGTAAAGCTTTTATACAACTGCCACATTCATCCAACCTTATTTCTATACAATAAACACATTAATCGAAGATTTATTGAAAAAACCATCCGCCAGAAAAAGTAGTTCCCACAACTACAAAAAAGACAATTTGCCTCCATGTGGAAGCAGATCGGAAGTGCATCCAACCAACTAACACATCCAACTGTGTATTATTGGAATGATTGAGAGAAGTTGCCTCATGTGGAAGCAGCTTGAAGTGCATCCAACCAACTAACACATCCAACTGTGTATTATTGGAATGATTGATTGAAAATTTTATTACCAGATGCAGAATGGGTACAATACAGTACGGCTCAATACACACAATTGTTAAGGGAATGCAGACCTACTTTCCATAGAACTTCATTCTTAGATGCTTCTATAGAAAGTAGGTAAAACAAATTAAAAAGTTTTCTTTGCCCTATAGGAAAAAAACTTTTTCTTCGCCCTATTCTTTTATTTATTTTTTTTAAACCTACTGTAGAGGGCCTAAACTTAACCAGTTGGAAACCAAGCGTACAGTAATAAAATTAGCAATCAAATCAATCAATCAATCAACTCAATAGGCCATGCTCACTTAGAACAGCGCAACACCCAGCTCTCTCTCAGTCTGACTATCCCCCGCGTTGCAGGCAGAGTGTGTGTGTGTGTGTGCGTGTGTGTGTGTGTGTGTGTGTGTGTGGGGGGGGGGGGGTGTGGCGGTGGGTGGAGACTAGAGCGAGCGCTGACAGTCGAAAGGAAAAAGAAATTGAAAAAGAAATTGAAAATTAATCAATCAATCAATCCGCGATTTTTCTTTTGTTACAGAATGATTCAAGACCCATCAATTACATCATCCAACATTGTTTAAACGACTAAGACATTCGCTGTGACAGAATCGCTTGATATTTAGTCGTTTAGTCGCTATCTACATATCCATTTGTAAAGATTATTGTCCACCTTCTTGTGATCCGGCGGATTGATGTGATGTGATTCGGTTGTGGGCGGGTCCTGGGCCAGCAAGCGTGGACTGATCGCAATACATACGTGTAAATGGACTGTTTCAGCCAATCAGAATCGAGAAATGTGCATGCTGTTGTATAATATAGTATATTATGTAGTTCATATTACAATAACATATACTCTGTAAAACCAGATCAATCATTTCATTAACGGAAGCCTCTAGAGACTTTCGGCCTCCCATCTATCTCTCTCTCTCTCTCTCTGGCCTTGCTCCGGTGGAGGGATTGGAGGAGGAGGGTGTGCTTTGTGTGTGTGTGTGTGCCATCATGTTAACGTTAGCCTCAGTTAAACCTTGCGACGACTGAGCTGTGTTCTGAGCTGTGTTCTGTGTTCTAAGCTGTGTTCTGTGTTCTGAGCTGTGTTCTGGTCATGTGACACTACACATATTTAATTGAGACCCTTTATTATTTCAATTTAGCTGGAAATACATTGATACATCATTCAGAAACATTTTCAGAGCCGTATAACAAAAACATTATTACGGTCACCATTGTGACCAGTGGGATTAATCAACAAATTGTATTCTTTATTTTTCTATTTCATTTTAACATTGCACATGTTAAAAGGGAGAGGGCAACGCCATTTCTTTTTACTCAAAATGTGAGTATTACCAAGTCAACTTGTGTTCTTAAAACAATGACAATAAACATAGTTTTATTAGGTTGAAATAATGTGGTTGTGTACTTATTTTTCTGTTAACTTATTATGGATTGAAAACTGAAAACCTTAATGCACAGTAACTGAACTCAATCTTTTTAAGTTCTGGTAACTTATTGTTTTTTTTTTACAGTGTAGTCTTGCGATCAATCGAAACTTCTTTACACGTTATACCTCACATTCACCCATTCATTCACACATTGTGGTGTTCTCCATTAGGCCTGTAGGTGGAGCTACGACACAGCATTGATTGATTGATTGATTGAAAACTTTATTAACAGATTGCAGAATGGGTACTGTTACAAAGGGTCAGATTAAACCGAATATATATATTTATTACTTGAGATATATTGTATAGTATTTGTATATCGTCTGATATCCCTTGTATATTCTTTGTACATATACACGGAATATCCCTTTACCTAGTACAGGCCAGACCATAATATTCGTTCTCCTATTGGACAGCGACCCCCTAGGCGCCACGGCCATACCCCCCAATGTCTAGTTCAAAGTCACCGCTAAGACATGCCTGAACATGCCCGGTTTTGCGCAGTAATATGAGACAGAAATAAGGCTGGTACTAGATTATTCACCTTACGTATAAATACGGTGCAGGTGGATACAGCAGTAATGTTAACCAATAAGTTGAAGCCTCACACCACGATACAACGTGCTGTGAAGTGGGCCCGTTTTGCCCCGAAATAGAGCCTTGAGACCGCGTGCGAATTGATAGCTGAAGTGTCAGAGTTTAACGCTGTATCGTCAAGTTCGACCTATTCTATTATTAAGTAATAGTCTATTATGTATAGTGTATCGTGCGGCTACCGTTCTACAGTGACCAGCATTACCAACGTTTCATCGTACCGAGCTAGTGTGCTTATCCAGGCTGGGCGGCCTAACCTTGTGCCGTCATCCGAGGAGCCCTAGACGAGAACCGTGTGGATATGTACACTGGATAACCTACACCGACGACTACAGAGCCCTTTTCGGCTGGATTATATTGCTTTGGTCCTGTGGATGTTGGAGCAGAGAATCGTCTACCCCCACTACCGTGTGGGATTTACCCTGTGAGGAGCACCATCGAGCCCGCCTCTAGGACTCTGAGGCTGGCTAGCTTTCCTCCATGCGGCACTGCACACCGGAGAATAGCTGTTGCTTTGTCTACGGATCAAGGGATTATTGCACTGTCTCCTGTACCTGGAGTCTCCTTATTCCTCGTTGATCCAGACTTTTGCTACCGACAAATCATCTCCCCTGCTGGCTTACAACCGGAGGGAACCCCCTTAGTATCTCCAGCTGACCTACTAGTGTACCATATATAATTCTTATGCTACAGGTGGTATTAATTATCCCCTTCGTAATATGCTCATGGACTTACGCTCTTGACCTATTCATGCACATTCTTCGCCTTACAAGCGCAACTCTCAATCTGAATAAATGTAAGATAATCTTGGTGCTCTTCTAATAAATATTATTATAAACAGTACTTTCTTGTTAAGCCGTGTTATTGTGGGGGTGTTCATCTCATATACATGTGTACTGTATGGCCAGTAGTAATGTACATAACTCAGTAGTGGTTTAATGATACCATACTTATTCAATACAATCAGGGAATTGTACCCCTCAGTTACAATTGGTCCTTCGAGCCGGATGGTAATTAGCGTAATATTATTGACATGGCCAGCGATGAACACTCCACAAACGGTTCTCCTAAGCTAGATCGCCCGCAGCGCAGACGGCAGCCACCTCTTTACCTAGAGGACTACGCTGCCAGTCTACTACCTAGCTTTATACAGACGTTAAACGCGGAAAAAGCGGATAGTAAAAGTATGTCAAACCCTACCGACCAGGCGACCCTGCCAGTAGAGACCCTAGTGGGTTCTAACGTAACTGACCAAGCTCACGGGGGGGACCAGGAGGGACATGACATGACTTTACCCCCCGCCAACGTCAACGGGATAGTCCCCGGAGAGCTCCAGGATAAAGAAAGCCCTCCAGGGACGGAACCCAACCCACCACCAGAAGAGACTCGCACCCAGGAGATGGACCTCCTCGGAGCGCGACAGGAGAACGGATCTCCAACGAGCACTGCCAGAAGCCGATCACCTCCATCAGTGTCTTCCCCCAGCGAGGCGGACAAGATGCTGGCGCAGGCATTTATCGCCACCCTGGCAGCCTCCACTGAACGCGATCGACTCCAAGCACAGACGCTTAGCGAGCGCGAACATTCTTCCATGGAACAAGAGCGCCTCCGAGCGAAACACCAAAGTGAGCGCGAACACTCTACCATGGAAAGAGACCGCCTGCAGGCTCAACAACTAAGTGAGCGCGAACAATCTGCAGACCAAAGAGAACGCTTCCACGCGCAACTCCAAGCGCAAGCCCTTAGTGAACGCGAACACTCTGCGACCCAGCGAGAGCGCTTCCAGGCGCAGCAAAGGAGTGAAGACGACCGCATACGCCTGGAGACCAGACGCCTCCAGACGGAAGAGAATATGGAAAGAGACCGCGCCGAAGCCCAGCGCGCCGCCGCCGATGCACAGCGCGGAGCCGCCAATGCACAGCGCGACGCAGCCCAAGCCCAGCGCGAAGCAGAGCGCGACCTCGCTCACATCAAGCGCGAAGCCGAGCGCGACCGATTACAAGCGCAGATAATGGAGCAACTGATAGCCAGGGCAACCCCCCCTCCCTCCGCACGGAGCTCCAGGGCCTCGTCAAGACAAGGGTCTAGGGCACCCTCCCCTACCTGATCAAGCGACCCGGAGCCCGGCCAACAGAAAGAGCCTATACACGTCTCCGAACCCCTTCCCCGACCGGTCCATGCGAGACCCAGCAACAGGGAAGAACCGGCCTACGCCGCTGAGAGACTAAATAGACGATTACAGGATCTAGAAGACCTGGCAGAGGAAGAAGAAGAGGAAGAGGAGGAAAGTCAAGCCCAACAGCAGCATCGCACTCCACAGGACCAGGAGGTCCAGTACAGCCCAGACTTTACCCCCGAGGCCCTGCGTTACAGACCCCCGACTCAACTCACGGGTGAGCTTGACGCACGACCAGCCCCGAGGAACAGCACCTGGGTACCCGGGCCTTGGTACCCACCAGGTACCAGCCCACAACGACACGGAAGGGGAGACTCGCCTGGGAGGCCTCTCCCCCAACGCTCACCGATGTGCTAGCCATCCATGGCATCGTACCTTGGCACATCGACGTTCCCGGACTTCACACACGAGAACAGAGCACAGTACACAGAGCTACGAATGTGCTTAGAGACAATGATGTCCGATGTCCCCGATGAGACGTACAAGTATGCTATCCTACTCAAGCACCTGAAGGTGCCCAGAGCGCATAATATAGCGCTGGCATATTCCAACTCAAGTACCCTATACACCGCGGCTCTAGTAGCCCTCGACCAACGTTATGGACGCATATGGGACTACGTAATACAAGCGATAAGGAATATTGACCGTTTACCCCCAGCCACAGACAATCGCTCATTAGATGACCTCTCTATCAAGGTACAATCCCTGGTAGGGATGCTGGGGGCACAAAAGGAAAAGGGTAGGCACGAACTGTACGCGAACTCTAATGTTGAAAGAATATTAGAGAAGCTTCCGCCCGCCCGACAAGAGCGCTTCAGGCGGCAAAAGGATCACCGTGATCCCAACGGTCCCGAGCCATCCCTCCTAGACCTGGCCGACTTCCTGGCGAGAGAAGTCAGCAGCCTACGACTGGATACGTTCGTGCGGAGCGTACCAAGCTCCAGAGAGGGACCTAGGAGATCAAACGATAACCGCAGGCTGGTGACCGTCATGCACCAAGCCGAATCAGTACCGCGTAACAAGAACCACAGCACCCCCTCGACGAAAGAGAAGTGGAAGATTGTATGCCAGTACTGCGAAAAGGAACACTGGCTGTCACACTGTGACACGTTCAAGAAGATGACCGCCGACGAGGTGAGTCAATGGATAAAGTCCAACCGCCGCTGTTACCGCTGTGCGCGCAGTCACATGGCAGCCGAGTGCCGCTTAAAGAAGAGGTGTAGTCGGTGTGACGGAGCCCACTTGGACGTTTTACATGACAGTAACAGAAGAAAGCCCGCACCCTCAAGCAGCACAAAGGCAAGTGTTATGTACATTGACCCCGCCAGCAGCGGGGGCGCCCGGGTGCTCTTGAAGGTGGTCCGCGTAACATTGAGCTACGAGGACAAGGTCATGGACACCTACGCCGTCCTTGACGACGGGTCAGAAAAGACCCTTCTCCTCGCGTCCGCTGCGGCCCAGCTGGGGCTGCGGGGGAGCGAAGAAACGATGACGATTCGGACTATAAGAAGAGACCTGAAGACGATCAAGGGTGAGAACGTCTCCTTCACTATCGCAGCAAGCGGGCAGCCAGAGAGACGGTATAGGATCACTAACGCTTTCACCAGCCAAGACATAGGCCTGTCGCGGTACACCTACCCCATCGCCAAGCTGATGGACAAATACGTGCACCTGCGTCAACTACCTATACCGCTCATAGACGGCGCCACCCCGACCCTGCTGATAGGATCCGACCACGCACACCTCATCGTCCCGATGGACCGGGTCCACACTGGGCCCAGAGGCTGTCCAGCAGCAGTCGAGACCCGCCTAGGATGGACACTACAAGGCCCCCTCTCCAGGTCTCCCAACCGAACAGCAGCCACTCGCTGCCACCACTCCAGAGTGACAGAAGAAGACACTGCCCTCTTACAGCACGTCGAGAGGCTATGGACACTAGAGACAATGCCCTTTAAGAACGAAAAGAAACACATTCGTTCCAAGGAAGACATTTATGCCATAGCCCTCCTCGAGCAGGGGACAAAGAGAGTCAAAGTCAACGGAGTGATGAGATACGCAACTCCACTCCTGAGGCGAGAGGGTATGCCTACCTTCCACGCCCCAAAAGAAGCGACGGAGCGGTATCTATCGAACACAGAGCGGCGCCTAGCCAGAGACCCCGCTCAAGCTACTGTGTACCGCGCGGAGATTGACAAGCTAATCACAGCGGGACACATAAAGAGAATTGACATTAAAAAGGCCGATCAGACGACCGAATCATGGTACGTGCCGCACCACAAGGTCCACCACAACGGCAAGGATCGTATTGTGTTTAACTGCAGCTACCAGATCGGATCACAAAATCTGAATAAAGAGCTCTTGCCCGGCCCAACACTCGGCCCCTCTCTACTAGGCGTGTTGCTACGTTTCCGCCAGAACAAGGTGGCCATCAGCGGCGACATCAAAGGGATGTTCCTGCAGGTGCGACTAGTGGAAGAGGACAAGCCCCTGCTGCGGTTCTTATGGAGAGAGAGGATCGGGGATGAGCAACCATCCATCTATCAATGGGAAGTCCTCCCTTTCGGAACCACATGCAGCCCATGCTGTGCTACGTTCGCACTGCAAAAACACGTCGCAGAGGACCCAGCAGCTGATGAAGAGGTCCGACAAAGTGTAGGAAATAGTTTCTACGTGGACAACTGTCTGCAAAGCGTCTCGACGCCAGAAGAAGCCGAGGCCCTCCTACTCAAGCTCCGCGCCTCTCTGATCAAAGGCGGCTTTGATCTCCGGCAGTGGGCCAGCAGCGACCCTCAAGTATTGCGCAGCCTCTCCCCAGAGGACAAGGCAGCAAGCAGCGAGACCTGGATGGCGACCATCCCAGGAGAAGCCCAAGAAATGACATTAGGACTAGTCTGGCGCTTCAAAACAGACTCGCTCCATTATAGACACACACCCCTGACCAAGGAGCAGGGAAGGTCGATTTCACTACCGACCACAAGACGGAGTGTATACAGAACACTCGCCAGACAATATGACCCGTTGGGATGTATTCTACCTTACACCACCAGGGCAAAGATGATTGTACGAGCGCTATGGGACAAGGACCAGGGCTGGGACGACCCCATACCCGACCACCTTGCTTCCACATGGAGAGAGTGGGAGACAGAACTCAGCTCGCTCCCAGGTGTCAACATACGCCGCAGCTACTTCCCACCCACAGTGAGGCCGGAGACGTGTCAGATGGACCTGCACATCTTCAGCGACGCCTCCGAAGTAGCCTACGGTTCGGTGGCCTACTTGCGGGCCCGAGAGGAGGGAGGAGAAATACATACTGCCTTCATCCTGGCTTGCTCAAGAATAGCCCCCCGCAAGCAACAATCGATCCCGCGTCTAGAGCTCTGCGCAGCCCTAGTAGGAGCGCAACTCGCCACGTTAATCCAACGTGAACTCACCATCCCGGTGCAAAGAACAATCCTGTGGTCAGACTCCATGACCGTACTCACATGGATCCAGTCCGATTCGTGTAGATACAAGGTCTTCGTGGGAGTCAGAATCACAGAGATCCAAGATTTAACAGAAGCAGCATGCTGGAGGTATGTGGACACAAACCAGAACCCAGCCGACGTCATCACACGGGGAATGTCCCTGGATGACCTCACACGTCACAATCTCTATAGTGACGGTCCCGAGTTCCGGAAGAAGAGTGGCCTACACCCACCCCACGGGAGGCGAGTGAAGAGGAGGCAGAGAAGAAGAAATCTATGTTCTGTGGGTTGACACACACACTAGTCCCCACAGATCCCAACATAGACGACTGCCCCACCCTTGAGAGTGCGCAGTTAAAGACATTCCTGTGGCACCACCCTGAGGTTCCGTCCACTACTGACATTAATGCAGCTAACTACGAAGAAGCAGAACTCCTTCTGCTACAGCGAGCCCAAAGAGACTCGTTCCCCGACGAGCTAGACTGTCTGCAGGGATCAAAGCCAGTCCCGTCAGACAGCAGACTGCTCCACTTGGCCCCTGAGAGCGACGCCCATAATCTCATCAGAGTGGGTGGTCGTCTGAGGAGGGCCCCAGACTTAACGGATGACGTCAAGTTGAGACGGATGAAGTCTTAAACAGCCGACACAAGGTCACAGAGCTCATCATAAAGAAATACGACGAGGACGTGCACCACGCCGGGGCAGAGAGAGTCTTCGCTGAGATCAGACGTCGCTATTGGATACTGCAAGGAAGAGAAGCAGGTTCCAGCGAACCTGTCTAGACTGTCGCAAGTGGCGAGCACAGCCCAGTATACCCAGGATGGCTGACCTACCCCCCTGTTGCCTCCGACTCGGCGACAAGCCCTTTCACTCCACCGGTATGGACTGTTTCGGCCCGCTGTATGTGAAGAAAGGAAGAGGGACGGAGAAGCGGTGGGGTATTGTATTCAAATGCATGACCACCCGAGCGATACACATAGAACTCCTTCCAACCATGAGTACGGACTCATTCCTTATGGCCTTCCGGAGATTCACAGCGCGAAAAGGAAAACCGTCTATAGTATTGTCTGATCACGGGACAAACTTCAAAGGCGGAGAAAGAGAGCTGAGAGAGAGCTTCCAAGCTATGGGCCCAGAACTTAAGACCCACCTCGCTCCCTCTCAGATTGATTTCCAGTTTAACCCCCCGAATGCACCTCACTTCGGTGGAACTTGGGAACGAGAAGTACGTTCAATAAAGACAGCCCTGTACGCCGTGCTTGGGGCCCAGACCGTGGCGGAAGAAGTCCTCACGACAGACGGAGATCGAGGGAGTATTGAACTCAAAGCCCTTCGGTTACGTCTCAAGTGATGTAGCAGATGTCGACCCAGTCACCCCCAACACTCTCTTGATGGGGCGGCTGGACCCCGCGCTCCCACAGACAGTGTACAGACCTGAAGAAGCGAACGGCCGAAGAATGTGGAGGTACAGTCAAGTATTGGCTGACAAGTTTTGGAACAGTTTCCTCCTCCACTATCTACCGTCTCTACAGACCCGCCAGAAATGGGTAAAAGAAAGAGACAATTTGACGGAGGGCACAGTCGTCATGATTATCGACCAGTCACTACCCCGAGCTATGTGGCCGGCCGGCCGCGTAAGCAAAGTGATCACTGGTGCCGACGGAAAGGTCAGAGCGGCAGAAGTGCTCGTCCAAGGGCGGACATACACCCGACCCGTGGCGAGGCTGATAGAGTTGCCAAGGCTCCCCGACTCTCTTGATGACGACCATGACCCCCTGACTTTGTGAATTGCCCTACTCCTCACAACGGACATTGAGTAGTGGACAGTGCGGTTAATCTGTCTCTGCTTATCTAATTAGGTGCGGACTAATTAGGAGGCGGCTGTTACAAAGGGTCAGATTAAACCGAATATATATATTTATTACTTGAGATATATTGTATAGTATTTGTATATCGTCTGATATCCCTTGTATATTCTTTGTACATATACACGGAATATCCCTTTACCTAGTACAGGCCAGACCATAATATTCGTTCTCCTATTGGACAGTGACCCCCTAGGCGCCACGGCCATACCCCCCAATGTCTAGTTCAAAGTCACCGCTAAGACATGCCTGAACATGCCCGGTTTTGCGCAGTAATATGAGACAGAAATAAGGCTGGTACTAGATTATTCACCTTATGTATAAATACGGTGCAGGTGGATACAGCAGTAATGTTAACCAATAAGTTGAAGCCTCACACCACGATACAACGTGCTGTGAAGTGGGCCCGTTTTGCCCCGAAATAGAGCCTTGAGACCGCGTGCGAATTGATAGCTGAAGTGTCAGAGTTTAACGCTGTATCGTCGAGTTCGACCTATTCTATTATTAAGTAATAGTCTATTATGTATAGTGTATCGTGCGGCTACCGTTCTACAGTGACCAGCATTACCAACGTTTCATCGTACCGAGCTAGTGTGCTTATCCAGGCTGGGCGGCCTAACCTTGTGCCGTCATCCGAGGAGCCCTAGACGAGAACCGTGTGGATATGTACACTGGATAACCTACACCAACGACTACAGAGCCCTTTTCGGCTGGATTATATTGCTTTGGTCCTGTGGATGTTGGAGCAGAGAATCGTCTACCCCCACTACCGTGTGGGATTTACCCTGTGAGGAGCACCGTCGAGCCCGCCTCTAGGACTCTGAGGCTGGCTAGCTTTCCTCCATGCGGCACTGCACACCGGAGAATAGCTGTTGCTTTGTCTACGGATCAAGGGATTATTGCACTGTCTCCTGTACCTGGAGTCTCCTTATTCCTCGTTGATCCAGACTTTTGCTACCGACAAATCCTCTCCCCTGCTGGCTTACAACCGGAGGGAACCCCCATAGTATCTCCAGCTGACCTACTAGTGTACCATATATAATTCTTATGCTACAGGTGGTATTAATTATCCCCTTCGTAATATGCTCATGGACTTACGCTCTTGACCTATTCATGCACATTCTTCGCCTTACAAGCGCAACTCTCAATCTGAATAAATGTAAGATAATCTTGGTGCTCTTCTAATAAATATTATTATAAACAGTACTTTCTTGTTAAGCCGTGTTATTGTGGGGGTGTTCATCTCATATACATGTGTACTGTATGGCCAGTAGTAATGTACATAACTCAGTAGTGGTTTAATGATACCATACTTATTCAATACAGTCAGGGAATTGTACCCCTCAGTTACAGGTACAGTACAGCTCAATACATACAATTGTTAAGGGGATGCAGACCAGAGAAAGACTTTCGTCTTGTTTAACACATCCTGCGCCAAAACGTACAACGTGATTCAAGTTCATGCTAATTCTGCCATTCCACGGCGTACGACGTTATTGAAATCATATTTCATTTTTTCACCATGTTATTCATAATTCCCTCACGGAGCCTGGTCTGATGCAGTGGGAGCCTGCACAACTCTGCAATGCTTCAATACTGCCGCCTGGTGGATGATCGGCGAGTTACAAACGGAAATTGATCTCTTGTGATCTCGGTGCACCGGGGAAATGCGGCACTAACACTCACATATTGTTACGGGACTCTAGACACACATTGTGTATATGGATCGCTGCCATAACTCAATAATCGAGATGATTTGGGCGTTTATTATTATTATACAAACCGGAAATGGATCGAGTCGATCGCGTCAAATAAGTGGGATCTTTCTCCTTCAGTCTCATTGGCGAACGGTAAGAGGACGCTGACGTCATTTTCAGCGCGTTTGTTTATTATTATTCATGCAAACTCCTCTGATCAATATATCACCCATACTACATAAAGCATTTACTGACGATCACGGAATTATAAACGACCCCCCCCCCCCCGTTCATCCGTGCATGATAAGTCATAACGCTTTAGGATCATGTACAGTTGAAATTTTTAATATAGCGTGTATCGCCAACAAACGGCAGTTGATAATCTATATGCGTTTATGCCTATAAATCACGTTCTAGGAATTACTGCAGAAAACGATAAAAACATATTTATATTCTAGACGGTATTTTCATATGAATCTATGAATGAAAAAGTATGACGTTCCCACATCCTGAACGATAGATAATCGATGTTGAATGGGCCATAGTAATGTCAATTTAGCAATACAATTTAAAAAGTTATAGCCCTGCAAATAAGGTAAACATCTCCATAGGCTTAGACTGGTGGCAGTGATCATACATTGATGGATATAAGCGTGGCAGTTAATGTGTTAACGTACAGTACAGCACACGTACAGTACACACACCGATGGTGGAGGCAGCCCACGTGGCATTTTGGATGTGTGCAAAAATGAATGGGCAAATGTGAGTGAAATGGTCGCACTGTATGCAGCTGTTTGTCTGCATTGCATTCCCCCCCAACTCAGATTTAGGGTTGATACAACCATCATAATAATATTGTTAATAATAACAATAACAATAATGATGTAATAATGTAAAAATTATCATAAAAAATACCTGATTATGAGAAAAAAAATTACGATGCATGGAATATTGTTGATATGGCACACAGTAGTTACAACTATATTTCAAACTGGCACTTCATGTCAAAAAGGTTGCTGACCCCTACTATAAAGTATAGATTTAGCTCTACAAACAGCCTCACACACAATGAAAGGTTATGATAAGCTGGCCATATAGAGTGAGATTAGACGGATCCCAGTGACCGTGAAAGTGTTAAGCTTGATCGGCGGTGCAGTAACAGATTTTTTTTTTAATGTATCAAATCTTTTCTTCTTTTTTTTCCAACATAAAACAAAACATATCACAATACAATAATAATAATAATAATAATAATAATAATAATAATAATAATAATAATAATAATAATAATAATAATACATAAAAAGACATCCCAGGACAATAACTTAATACAACGACAAGACAGTAATTGAGACAGATTGTACAGTGATCATCCTGAGCCACCTCCATCACCATACACAGCAGCTACGATCCCTAACCCTCGAGGACCCAGAGTCCGGCACCCCAGCGAGTCAAAGCATCATGCCTCTTTAACACCACGACCCGCCGAGGCCCCGAACCAGGGGCCCCTCCACCCCGAGCCCGCAACCATCTGACCCAAAGCCAAAAGGGGCCCCGAACATATTCATAATTAATTATACAAGAAACGCACAAAGAAAATTAAGGAAAAACCGATATAAATGGATACTCGCTCGTATCCTCTCCTGCTGGGCGGGGATGGGAGGGGGCTGTCGGGGTGGTTGCTGTCAACCTCTCTAGGCATCCCTGTGTAGGTCCCGGTCCGCCAGGCCCAGGGCCCTATTCCCCGTACCTGGTTCAACTAAGTCGATCAAGAGTCCCATTATCCAGATTCAATTAACCCGATGTTTGAAGCCAGGATTTTCCTGTTCCTCGAAGGTGGATTCAGTCTCGTTAACTCGAACCAGACTTGAGACCCAGGATAAGTGCGCGCAGCCGCTTCAGTTGAAAAGCCAGCACGTATCGATAGCAGAGATCCTGATTTTCTAACGGCATTGATTGATTAATTGATTTAAAACTTTATTAACAGATTGCAGTACGGCTCAATAGCCTCGCCGACAAGTTAAATGCATAATCTATAGGCAAATTTTAAGTCCCTCATTACCCCAATCAATCAGATTATATTTCTTTAAACTTGCCTGCTGGCAGTAGGTTTATGGATTGAATAATCAAATGAGATCTTGCTAGCGAAAATAATTAGTTCAACAGAATAAGGATACGGCTCTCTTACCCATTGATTGATGTATGGTGGATCTTTTACTTATCTGCACTGTGGTGTGACGGTTTGTGGTTTTGACTTTCATGCAGACGGCCCGGGTTCGAATCCCACTTCTCCTAGTCTTTTCCTTCTTTTTGCAATGTAGGAATAATTCAATTTGGTGCACGTTGAGAGCTATATAAAGAATGACATCCTCAATGCATGTAGATTTATAATATTTTAACTTAAAACTAGGCTACTTTTGCGTATAATCATTAATATTATATTCCAAAAGAAATAATATTGGAAACGCGGGGTTTTGAACACCGGTCGCCCGGTTGCCAGGATTCAGCACTAGCCGCTGCGCCACTGTGCCAGACGGGATATATTCATTGTTTATCCATTAATGGACGAGAGACCCGTGTTTAGAATATTTTTCTTTTGAATGAAGTTTTATCTCTTTATTCTCAAATGCATTAATGTGACGTCAACGGCTCATTCAATTTCTCAAATCCGTCAAACAGCGCATCTCATCAGACATTTTAATCCCAGTTACAATATCACACAAAAACCACAATCCACGCATAGACACTTCAATTTTATGCTTGAATGAAACACAATCCGGGCGCTCCGTTAAGCAAATCTACAGCGGAGAATATATGAAACTAATCAAAGCCAAACGGCCGGTTTCATTCATAAAAAATATCCCCGCGGGATTCACATTTGCAATGCGCCGTTATTAAAATAACCACATGCAGCGTGTATCGCGACTCCGAGCGCCGTATATGACGTGCATTATTTTATTTAGGACAAAGTAAATCTATAGGCTCAATATGATTTATTATCAGCATTTAGTTCTATTATTATACATTTCAAAAGCCCCCTCTAGGAAAACGAAGCACAGAAACATAATTCAGAATGGTATAAATGGGATCTCTAGACTGTGAGAATCATTTCAAGAAGCGAGCTGTCATTTATTTGCGGGGGCGTGGCCATGGTTCATCCGGCTAACTGAAGTTAACCCTGCTCTCGACCAGGCTCAAACTTTTTGATCTGTTGTCATGGTGATTTGGACAATCGAGCGTCGGGGATCAGGAAGGTCCGGCTTAAGTCAGGCTAGACTGGAAATTATCCGGCTAACTCAGTTATCCAGGTACGGGGAACGGGGCCCAGGTCCGGACTCGTTCTCGTCTACCTGTTGGCCTGGGTTAACCCTTTGAAAACTGAAACACTTGTACTGCTTGTATAGCCTGTGTATACGTGCAGTTATGTTTCTAAAGTTTTCTTGGTTGGTTAAGGGAACAACCGCCTCCTGTTAAACTAAACATAGGGAGGTGGTTGGTTCTCCGGTGTGTTGGTAGCAGAGTCGACTCTCGGGTTGAGGCCGGGCTTGACCCCGTCTGCCCGAGAGTATGCCCCGCATCTTTCATGACGTCTGCCAATTGTGTCGGCCTCTCCTTTGAACCTCGACCCCGCTGGAGGGCTCGGGTTTGTGGAGGTCATGACATGGTGCACAGCATACCGAACACCCCTTCCGCCGGGTACTGTTCTCACAGTAGACCCCTTAGGCGCCTGTCTAGTCCGCAGTGCTCCAGGCACAGGTCGAGTTCTGGCCGGTTGCCTGGATTGAGGGATCGACCCCCTTGGGGGTTGTCTCCCCGGCGCGCCATCGGGCCCCACAGTATTGTGGGGGTGTGACCGCTTGGGGCTTACGGCCATGCCGACCTGGACACGCCCGATCTCGGAAACTAAGCAGGTTCGGCCCTGGTTAGTTCTTGGATGGGAGACCCCCTGGGAATACCAGGTGCAGTAAGCTAGAGTGCTTCAGAGCGGCGTGCCAAAGGGGGGAAGGGCCTACTCTTGATTTGGGCCCTGTCCGATACGCTGGTGATGTGGGGGGTGGTGTCACCAGTGACCGTCTGGTGGGGTCCCGATGCTACGGCATCGTTGACCTCACCGGGCCCCCTTTTTCGGGGGGTCCTGGCCCTCAGGTTGTTCCTAGGGCTGGGTCCTCCTCCGCTGCTACGGCCTTGCCACGGGGTTGGGTTCTTGACCTTCGACCCTGTGATGTTGGGGACTGTGACGGGGTGTTTGCTTCCCGTCCGTTCCCTGGTTGCATGTGGGATGCACGCCTGAGTCATCGCGGGTCCTTCTGTGTGAAGGTAAGTCCCACGGTCTGCTCACCCTGTGCGTTTTGAGGTGCTAAACCCTCTTCACAAAAAGGCGGGTTTTCATTCCCTCCCGTCCTCCGCTAGGGGGGTCCAGGGGGCTCGGGTCCTCCCCGGTTCTGATGGTTGTGGGGGGCCTCAGCGGGTACATCTGTCGAGCTTCCGCTCTGATCAGCTCCTGTGTTCCACTACGAGCAGAGCGTAAGCTATTACGATATATAACATACGGTTATTATATAACCATAGTTATATGAGTATAGCGAGCGCTCTGCTCGGACTCACTGAGGGCCCCGTGGTGTTCGCCTTCGGTGGTGAAAGACTTGGAAAGTAGCGGATGGTGTGGCCACGACCCCGCTTATGTAGAGGAGCGGATGTGGGTGTGGCCAGGCGGATGGGTGTGTGCAAAATTATTCATTATTAGTCTGGATAAAGGGATAGTTCCACTACGAGCAGAGCGCTCGCTATACTCATATAACTATGGTTATAGAATAACCGTATGTTTCAGCTACAATCGCACCCTCTGCCATCTCTTCTTCCACTCTAGTGAGCCGCGTGGTCGCGCTAGCTACATCCTCCTGGAGCGAGTCCAGTCTGTTGGTTAGCTGCAGCATGCTAGCATCAAGCTCAGCACGGAACAAAGTCCTGATAAATTCACCGTCAACCTCATTTAATGTTCCAATCTTGTTCGGTATTTGTTTAGCCATAACTACGAAGTATAATGTGAGCGTATGGCGTAAAATTTGCGTCGTTATCAATATTAATTGATGGTCACAGAGCTCGGAATAGTCACGCAGCCATCTGATCCGAGCGTAAACCGGAAGCCTCATAACAGATTTATTTCACGTCATAAATAGATCAATACAGTATGTATTAATATATGTTGCGTTTCTTTTTCAAATGTAGCCAAGAGTAAAGACCCTAACCATATCAAAACAGCAGTCAGAGTGTATATTTTCAGCACTATGTTTGTTTACTAATGATTTTAAGCCCGTTTCAGACCATATCCCTCCTGAATGTATCTAAATGTATGTATCTATGTTCCAGTTTTATGTACTGTAGAGCTTCAATACACTCTGTAGTCTGTACCGATCACAAATACCACCAACCTGGTTGTGTGGCAATAAAGGAATCTTGTATCTTGCATCTTGTAAATGGCCAAAGTGTTCTCAGCTGCAATCCCCTGAATGAAAAACGCATTCTTAAACTGAAACCATACAGAAAAGCCCCGCCAGCTGCTTATAAGGTGTAACCACAGCACCATGTGCAAACAGATTCAACAGGTATCGCAAACACAATTTGCGACTGATCAAAATTGTATTTGATTAAAATGTATTGTCATTATACAGCACACGTACATTACAATGAAAATAAGTTTGGCATCTAACCACAGTACAAATGTAACAGTAAAGTGCAATAGTAACATACAATGCACAGGTGATTAAACTGGGTATAAAATATATAGTTATATCTCGTATAGCTCTGCTCAGCGTCATAGTGGCAATACTCTTCACTTCAGTACTTGCACTGAATAAATTTCCACATGTACCTTTACATACCGTCATCTGTCTGGCCACACCCCCATCCGCTACCTACATAAGCAGGGGTGTGGCCATACCCTCATATCCTTCTTAAATTTTCACCACGTTGAAGTGCCTGTATACCAATCGCTTGAGTTGGTTGATTCGTTTGAAGAAAGTTGAGACAGTGTTAATAATAATAATAATGGATTGGATTTATATAGCGCTCTTCTCTGACTCAGAGCGCTTCACAGAGTCCATTATTCGTTCATACACAGTCATACCGGTGGTGGTAAGCTACAATTGCAGCCAGAGCTGCCCTGAGGCAGACTCACGGAAGCGTGGCGAATAATCATCGCCTACGGCCCCTCCGACCACCACCAACATTCATTCACATGCATACACATTCATACGAGGCAAGTAGGTTAAGTGTCTTGCCCAAGGACACAACGGCAATGGGATGGACATGGGCTTGAGCAGGATTCGAACCACCAACCCTTCGATCATTGGACGCTCAGCTCTACGCCTGAGCCACGCCGCCCCACAACATTATCTCTTGTTTTTTTTTCTTTCTCTCATAATTTCAATAGAAAAAAGCTAAGTTATAATGTTTTCTTCGGGGGGTCGCGCTAGCAACGTCACCCTTCACCAGCGGTTCTCCGTTGCCGCCTCTATCGTGCGTCTTGGGGCGGGATTGACTCCGCTGTCGTGGAAGTCACTCGCGCCCGATCGGCGTCCGGTGGGTAGCTTACCTCTCCGAGGAGCTGGTGCACCAGCGGCATCTCCCGTGAGATGGCCTGGTTCCTGCTCTGGTTCCTCCGCCGCCGGGGGGCTGTCGGCCGATGGGCAGACGGCTCCTCTCGTGGCAGAGGATTTGAGACCCAAACTTTTCGCTTCTGCTCGCTCCCGTCGTAGGAGGGTGGCTTGCAGCGGCGAACGGCCTGGTTTTGGTGAGCTGCTGGAGCCGGATGAGGGTGCTTCTGCTTCTCCGTGGCCGATGGAAACGGAGGATTGCTCTTATTTGACGCCCCGGTGGGGACGCATCACTCTCCCCCTCAGGATGTGGCAGAGGGTGATATGTCTCCTTGGGGTCCCTCGTATTCTGGTGTTGGGTTAGAACCTCCGACTCAGCGACGAGATGCCCTGCTATCAGCCACATCGGATGGTGGCTCTGCAATGAGCGGTAGCCTCTCGTATGTGAGGGACGCAAGCTTAGTGGAGGAAGGCGTGCATGGGGAATTACGTGCCTTGTTCCAGGGGCTCATGGCAGCAGTAGCCGTCGCAAACGGCGTGTCACTGCCGCAGCCACTGCCTGCCCCTGTCCCCGATGACTTGATAGGTCATCTATGGCAACGTCGTCCTGTGAGGGAGACGGGCGTTGTCTGCCCATTTTTCCCCTCAATGGAGGCCTATGTGCGTCAGGGACAGGTGGTCTCCCACATCACTGGCCTCACCCCCGCCTACGTGCAAGTCACGCAGGTGGCGGGTTTGGTCGAGGGAATGAAGGAAGGGGTGCCTTCGCTTGATAGACCGATGGTGTCTCTCCTTTGTCCTGAGGTGGTGTGGGAGCCGTTGCGGAAGCCGGTTCCCCAAGGGAAATCGGCTAGGCAGTTGGCCAACTGGGGCTAGGCAGTTGGCCAACTGGAGTGACCAGTCGTTCATCGCCGGAACCCAAACCCTAGCTGCGACATCTAACATCGCGCAGCGTCCAGGATGATGACGGGCGGTACGATGCTGACCGACCATCAACATGTTCAGCACCGCCAGGCGGCCGGAGCCATCCTGCATCTGATCCAGCTGCAGGCCATAGCCGCTGGGAAGATACACGCTCCCTGGCCACTCTGTCCCAGCGCCATCTTTGGCTGGAGCAGGCGAGAGTACTGGACAGGAAGAGGCTTCCACTGCTTACGGCACCCCTCTCCGATGCTGGGCTCTTCGGGTCGGCGATGCAGCTCATGACAGCAGCCTGCAGGGATATGGAGGAGGAGCGTGCGGTGCTCCAGCCCCATTTCCCCCCCCGCCCGATGTCGCCGATGGAGTTCGAAGGAGGCCTCGTCGTCGCGGACCCGCGACCGTCGCCACCGCCACTGCTGGCCCTTCGGCAAAGAAGGCCAGGAGGAGAGAGGGCGCCTAGACTACTGCAGCCGGCCATCCCACGCCCGGAGGTGACGGTAGGGATCGTCGAGTCCAGGCACCCCAGTACCGTTCCTCCGGGGCGACAGCTCCCCGGAGTGGCAAGCCACAAGCGGCTCGTGGCAGGCGCCGCTGATGTGACTTCCCCTCCTGTTACCCCTGCTCCCTTCCCCGGCCCACATATGATTTTGCAAAACAATAAAAAGTCCATCCTAGGAGGGACTGTATTTTTGTTACAAACTGTGTGTTTATTCACTACATATGTTGGGGATACGATGTGTAGATCCTTCGCCTAGTGTGGGGTTGATAGGAGAGCTAGACTTTTAGTCTTGGCTGGTCGCTACATGTATATGTGTGCTTAGAAAGGCCTGTAGCTAACACTCGGTCGAAAAGTGTTTTTCTTTCCTCGTCCTGAAGACTTATGTTCTTCCTATGAAGGTAGAGGTTTAGTTGTGTGTTCTGTTACTTGAAACAGTGGTATTGAGCCACAACACTGTAGTGTTGGCCTACAGAAGTACTCGTGTGTGTGTAGTTGTGCCACGGTCTTATAGACCTCTCTCTCTCTATCGATCTTCTGTGTTCTTGAAACATAAAACACGGGTGTCGTGTTCACACATAAACCTTGGCCTTGTTATAAACCCTGTTCGCAGACGTTGTCGTCTGTGGCTAGCGTGCGTTGGGTTAGCTTATCCTGTTAGGATATACGCTGTTCATTAGCATGCTGGCTACATAAGGTATCACCATGGCTGTTTATTATTATCGTATACGAGGGTTGGGTTCGGGAGGGGGTAACCTGATAAACCCCTCCTTCCCTCTTTTCTGATTGGTCGGGGGTTTTTAGCCCTCTTTCATTTGGAGGGGGGGGGGGTAGGGAATTCCCTGACTCCTCACCTATCATAGTCGGTTGAGTCGTGGGACTACAGGCCCCATGTGTGGTTCTCTGTTATTGTCAAGTTGGTGCTGCGGGGCTTAGAGGAACTTAAGAGTTCGGCTATGCTCGATATATATGTAACTTGAGCCTTTTGGTCACGTGGCTCAATGTTACATTAACTTTTCAAGCTGTTGCTCACGTCGGAAGTCTCTCTGGGGGTTCTCGTCCCCTCCTTATGGTGTAGGTTGACAGGGTATTGTTTTTTACCCTCAGCCGTGTCGCATGGGACCCATGTCCGTATTTTTTTCTCTTTTCTTAGGAAAGAAATAATAAAAAAGTCGTTCTCCCAGGCGGCCCGCCCGTTAGCTTCGTGCCAATAGCTAATCGGCCGTCCCCAGTTAGCACAGCTCCGCCTGTTAGCTCCGCCACTATAGATGGCCAGACGTCTCCAGTTGGTACAGCTCCACCCGTTAGCTCCGCTCATACAGCTAGCCAGACGTCCACAGCTAACATAGCTCTGCCCGTTAGCTTCGTGTCAATAGCTAACCGGCCGTCATCAGTTAGCACAGCTCCGCCTGTTAGCTCCGCCACTATAGATGGCCAGACGTCTCCAGTTGGTACAGCTCCACCAGTTAGCTCCGCTCATACAGCTAGCCAGATGTCCACAGCTAACATAGCTCCGCCCGTTAGCTTCCTGTCAATAGCTAACCGGCCGTTCCCAGCTAACATAGCTCCGCCCGTTAGCTTTGTGTCAATAGCTAACCGGTCGTCCCCAGCTAACATAGCTCCGCCCGTTAGCTCCGTCCCTATAGCTAATCGGCCGTCCCCAGTTAGCACAGCTCCGCCTGTTAGCCCCGCTACAGTAGCTAACCAGACGCTCACTGCTAGACTAGGCTCCAGGTTCAGGGTGAGCCTAGTAACTGAGACCAGGGTTTCCGTTAGAATTTTTTTTTGCAGGTCTGAGTGTCCGGTAGATTTCAATCTACCGGACAAATGGGATAAATTCCGGTCAGAGTTTATTGAGCTTAAAAACAATTGATAGGCCTATATAAAGAATGACATCATCAAGGCATTTGTAATATTTTAACTTAAAACTAGACTACTTTTGCGTATATACAGTCATTAATATATTCCAAATAAAATAAGTCCCTCGAGACTGCGTGCTGCTGCCGACTTGAGGTGTCGGTGGGCAGTCTGCCCGACCTTAATAAACAGCAGTCTGTTATAATCACATTTTTATGAGCTAACGAATTCCGTTATATTGGACATTTGTATTAATTATATCAAGCGAAGAACTGAGAAATTTGGCAGAGAGACGGCAACATTATCGTGGGTTTGCGCCGTGATGTATATCTCCACCTCCCAACGGCAACGACTTGGTGCTGCTCATAATGTCCGGTGAAAATAATTCCCTCTAAGCACAATTTGATTATTTGAATTGTATTAAAATAGGCTAAAATTAAATAGCCTATGCGATGAACGAAACAATCATTACATTTGTCGTTGCTTCACCAAGCAGCCGGTCAATGACATCCTGTGTCAGCGAGCTGGCAGCTGATATATTTACGTGAAGCATGGAGCAGGAGCAGACAGAGCAGAGCAGCGGTGTCAGCAGCGCCCCCACCCAACAGCTGAATTGCCAATGGCTGAATTGGAGTACTGCACCCTGCCAAGCCATGCTTCACGTAAATATATCAGCTGCCAGCTCGCTGACACAGGATGTCATTGACCGGCTGCTTGGTGAAGCAACGACAAATGTAATGATTGTTTCGTTCATCGCATAGGCTATTTAATTTTAGCCTATTTTAATACAATTCAAATAATCTAATTGTGTTTAGAGGGAATTATTTTCACCGGACATTATGACCGGAGAGATTAGATATGTCGGACTTCAACAGATTTTGCCGGTCAAATACCGGTAATTACCGGCTAACGGAAACGCTGACTGAGACGGACCAGATGTCCCAAGATAGTCAGGTCTCTGCAGCTAGCAGGCCTAGGAGGGCTATCAGGACAGGAGCTGCTAGGCTCTCCCCGACTGTTAGCTTAGCCTCGGCAGCTAGCCAGGCATTCCCAGCTAGCACAGTTCCCACAGTGAGTCCAGGGCCCACAGTTAGCCTAGCCCCTGAGGCTAGTATGGCTAGCAAGGCCTCCACAGCTGGTCCAGCTTCCACGGCCAGTCCAGCCTCTGCTCTGGGTCCTGGCTCCTCATCCCCGGATCCTACACCACGCCTCGCCGCCGAGACCGATCCGGTCTCCACGCCCTGCCCGGCCTCTACACCTGGTCCGGCTGCCGTGCCGGCTCCCGGCTCATCGACGGATCCTGGCTCCCCGTCTGGTCCAGCTCTGCGCCGTGATCGGCGTCCTGGTCCTCGCCGTGGTCTTCTCTGTGGTCTTCGCCGTGGTCTTCGCTGGGGCCTGCGTGGGATCATGCTCCGGGGGTCGTCGCCACCGCACCTCCGTTCCGGCTCTCCCGAACCGATCCCTAGTCCGGCGGCTGGAGGGCCTCTCGTCCGGGATCCGACTCCGGGGGCCAGCTCCCCTTCCCGGGCTTCTACACCTGTCCCCACCCCCCCTCGTCGGGCCTCTGTTCCCAGGTCCAGTCCCCCTCCCCGGGTCTCGGTGCCCATCCCCACCCCCCCTCGTCGGACCTCGGTTCTCAAGTTCTGCCCCCCTCCCCGGGTCTCGGTGCCCGTCCCCACCCCTCCTCGTCGGGCCTCTGTTCCCAGGTCCAGTCCCCCTCCCCGGGCCTCTGTTCCCGTCCCCACCCCCCCTCTCCGGGCATCTGCGCCCGTTTTCAACCCCCCTGGCTGCTATGCCCCTCCTGGGTTTTTCTCTCAGCCTCCCTCCTGTATTCTACCTACCTCCACCGTAACACCCCCTATCGTCTTTTCGGATGGTACTGCACCCCATTGGATTAGACTGAATGAAATGGATGGGAAAAAATAGTCCGGATTCCACATTTTACTTGTCAGGCATGTAATATGAGCCGATCCCATTCATTGCCCACCACCAGAACAGCGTGGAATATATGTTTCCAGTACCCAGCGCAGTGTTAATTTTGGCAGCTATTTTCATTTTAGTTTTAGTCTTAGTCATGTGTCACATGCTCCTTTTTGTTTTCATCATATTTAGTCATCTTCATTTATTTTTCGTTTAGTCAGTTTTAGTCAACTAAATGTCTGAGCATTTTAGTCTTAGTCAGTTTTTGTCTCAATTTTGTCTTTTTTGTTTTAGTCTAGATTTAGGCCATGTTTAGACGGAGAGAGTCTGAACAGAAACCGCAAAAGTCGACTTGCGGTCTCACTTTTAATGTTGCGTTTAGACTAGTGTTTTGGGATGGAATTCTGCGTGCAGACGAGACTGTAAAGACTCGAGACGACGGAGCCCCGCTGTCACACGATTGGCGCATATGTCACATGACGTGCTGTGAAGACCCGCCCTACTCTGCCTCTGATTCGCAGACTGTGGGTGGGGGAATGTGATTGGACCAAAGCAGAGTCACTCACAGACAGTGGCTCCAGTCACTAATAGTTGCGATAGCCGCGGGACAGATTCTTGTGTATTTAAAAGTATTGCCAATGTAGCCTTCAGGTGATCGCCATGGATATAATCAGACATGCTTTGTTTACGCTTCTAGGCTACTGGCGCATGCCTGTGATGTAAGCAGTACGCGCGACGAGAGCCTTGAGAACCCTTTCGTCATAGTTTTATGCGGTTTGACAGTTTAGATGATAGCGCAAAGGTTTATCGTTTCTAGGAATTCCACCCAGGAAGGGTTTGACAGTTTAGATGATAGCGCAAAGGTTTATCGTTTCTAGGAATTCCACCCAGGAAGGTGGACTCACTTTTTTGCGGTTTCTCCCCGTAAAAACGCTGTTGCCGTATAAACAAAAGGCACATCCGAAAAAAAAAAATTGCGGATTTACCTGCTAGCGTTTCCGTCTAAACAGGGCCTTAGTCGACGAAAACGGATGACATTTTTGTCTATTTTTAGTTCATGGAAAAAAACTTGTCAGAAGTCAGAAATAGTCAACATGGAACATTTTCTGATTTAAATTACGTATTTAATTTTTAACCTAGGGGAATCTGAGTCGGCGGCACAAGTGATACACAGGAAGTATATATGTTGGTGTAGACATGGTCCAATGTATTGTTGCTCCTACAGTATATGTTGGTGTAGACATGGTCCAATGTATTGTTGCTCCTACAGTATATGTTGGTGTAGACATGGTCCAACTTAGGGGTTAGAGTTAGAGGTGGTCTAGGTCTGGTTATACTGATCCGATACCAGTGCATACATAATTTTTTTTTTTATATTATATAAATTATAAAACTTTTTTTCTTTTCTTTTTTACAGCTACTGTTTTATATATACTGTTTTTTAGTAATAACTAGAAAGTAATGGTATTTATTCAACAACAGGTGATTGTATAGATTAGTATTAGTATCATTAATTGACAACTAAGCTCAATGAGTTCACCCACGGAATGGTTGTTGGTACATTGGTTCCGCACGGACGTTACACGTTGTTGCGCACTTTTTATCCAGTCGGCTCTGTTTAGGTTAGCTCCTAGCAGAGGCTCTGTTGTGATTTTTAATGCAAAATAAATATTCAGCATTCTCTTTTGAGACTCCGCCTCAGACTCTTATCATTTGGCTAAACATTGTCACCGGTATGGCTGTCTGCATTATGTAATTAATTGTGTGCGAGAGGTCGATCAGTTAGCCACATTAGCGTAAGCTAGCTTAGCCACTAGCTAACGCGAGCTAGATGGAAATACAAACAATGTAACGTTACTGGTGAATAAGTGATTTACCTTGGAATACTCCTTTGCCAACTTGATGTACTTTGCTTGCAGGTCTGCAGCTGGATTATGAATAGTCCCAATTTTAGCCAAGGTAACGTTCAGCTAAAACGAGCTTTTCAAATAGCTTCAGCTAATGCTAATAACAGATCTCCCGTCAGCCGTCACACTGCTCTACTCGGGACGATGGCATTAAGAAAAGTTATAATTATTTTGTCTCATCTTGTTTTAGTCAACAATATCAACATACATGAAGAGAAATTTTGTCCTGGTTTTTGTAAATTACATTTTTGTGTCCTCAGTTGTGGTCAACGATATTTAATAAACTATTTAGTCTCGTTAGCGTGACATGGTCTTCAATAACGTGACGTCACGTCTCGTTGTCGTCATGAAAAAAACCTTCGTTGACGAACATCTTTCGTCATCAATTTAGTCAACAAAATTAACACTGACCCAGCGTTGGATCAATAAATGTGATCGATATTTGGAATGGCGATCAGGAATTGGAATAATCTTTTTGGAGAACATCTGATCTGAGGTAAGGAATCTATTTTTACCAGTATTGGGATAATCAGAGCTGTTTTCACCTATATATCAACGTGTCCCATATGTGTGTGTGTGGCTGTGAGTGTGTGTAGCTGATCAGGAAATAAGATACCGGTAATCGATTTTTCAGCCCGCTTCTATAGCGTGCATAAGTACACATATTAGGGGTGTAACGGTACACAAAATCCACGGTTTGGTACATACCTCGGTTTTGAAGTCACGGTTCGGTATGATTTTGGTACAGGGGGGGTACCGGAGGACCACATTGAGGCGGTACAGTACGGATACGCGTACCGTTACACCCCTAACACATACTATCGATAATCTAGCGTTTATTTGAAAACGATTCATAAATAGGCTGAAAAATTACAACGTGTTTGTGTATTACAGTAAAGCGCGATTCCTGCAGAATCTTTCATTTTTTTCTGAACGTTTAAAAAAACAAGCGTTTTTCAAAATGGTATAAAACGGATATGAACCGATTAAAAAACAATCCGTTTCGACAATGTTGACTGCAAACAAGTCATTGATAAGCGACGGCCGTATTAGACACATAGCCATAATTTAAGATATAGTTTATGCGTTCACAAATGCGAGTGCTCTGTCATTGAATAGAGCGTCAGCACTCAACGGGGTAAATAGGACACGGAGGCCGGCACTCAAAGTGTTAAGCAGTATCGATAAGAGTAGTAGTATAGATAAAATCCTAACGATACCCATCCCTAGGTAGAACACACATATTTTGAATGCCTTCGGCAGACTTCAAATGAGCCATTTTAATCTAGATTAACTCCAGGATTGCAGATAGATTAATCTAGATAAAAAAAAGTTATCTATGCCCACCTCTAATATAAATACATGGTTCCCAAAGTTTTCAAGGCGTGACCCCCGAAATAACGTGTCAGAGAGGCTTGGAGGCTATACAGTTTCACTATTAATCAGGTTTTAATCTGTTTCGGACATCATCCATACATGCATTGAATTGATTAACCTTTGGTTTATACCAGTGACACCATTCATGTTAATCACCTTCTTGTTCATCATCAGATAACACTAACAGTGCTTGAACAGATAAATGCATTTTCTCAAATGCATTCATCAAAACGTCAAAGGCTTGCAATTGCTCATTCATTTTCTCAAGTCACATCCACGTCATCAAATCCGTCAAACAGCGCATCTCCTCAAACATTTTAATCCCAGTTACAATATCACAATAACGTGTGAATGACCCAATTGGGATAATCCCTATGTTCCCCGGGTCCTATGTTCCCCGGGTCCTATGTTCCCCGGGTTCTATGTTCCCCGCTTTGATTGATTAATAGATTGAACATTTTATAAATTTTTATTAGTTTATTAATTATTAATGTCCGCCTTGTTTCGAACGGTTAAGCTTAGGCCCTCTTTCGAACTGGTTAAGGTTAGAGTTTGGAATCAGGGCTGGTGGTCAAAAATGTTCAATCAATCAATCAATCAAAGCGGGGAACATAGAACCCGGGGAACATAGGACCCGGGGAACATAGACATGCTCCCACACAATTCAACAATCCACATATTCAAATTCGTCGTAATTCATATCCACAATCCACGCATGAAGACGCTTCAATTTATGCTTGAATGAAACACAATCCGGGCGCAAATACATCCACAGCCGAGAATATGAAACTAATCAGAGCCAAACGCCCATTAAAAACATCCCTGCGGGATTCACATTTGCAATGCTCCGACGTTATTAAAATAACCACATGCACCAGCGCCACTTCCGGTTTGGTGTGGAGTGTAACTCGCCCGATCATCCACCAGGCGGCGGTATTGAGGCGTTGCAATATCAGACAGGGTGCCGCTGCAGTCTCGGAGGGAGGCTGGATGAATTATGAATGCCATGGCGAAAAAATTAAATATTGATCCCAACAACGAATTACGCCGTTGTTGGCGTTCAACGCATGGCGGGCAATAATGATTTACGACGTTGTTGGTGACCAATGTGTTAACACGTTGGGTGCCGTTAACGTAGAACTACGTTTCTGTCGCCCAACCGTTGAGTGCCGGCTACGTCACAGAAACGTAGATCTACGTTTTTCTCACTGTATTTCTTTTAATTGCTATTGCCATAATTAAGCGGGGCACCTTGTGCATACTGTTCTGAGTGTGTCTGAATTGGCAGACGGTCTTATACCGCCCTCTAACGGCGTCGGCCATTATTGCACCCCGTTAGAAACAGGTTCGTTTCTTTTCTCTACCGAGCTGCGGCGTGGGGGCGGGTCCTAAACACTCCGGCAAAACACACGCTTGTAGGGATGGTTTGGACTACTGACCCCGTCTGCCCGTTGAAGTGCAATGCCCAACAACGTCAGAGACAGGATCGCTGTGGATAACTGGAATGGCGATCAGATAATTGGATGCTTTTTTTTGCATTACATCAGATACCAGGTAAGGACACTATATGAAAGCTTGCATTGATCTGATATTTATTTCTACCGCGATTGAAGCTATCTGTGTTTTATGTGTGTGGCTGTCTGCCGTTGGGTTGCAGGAGGGGGGGGGGGGGGGGGCGCCGGTCTAAACCACATTGCATGCTTGCACGAGGAAGGACAATAATGATGATCTAGTGTTGATTTCAGGAAGATCCGATAATCAGGCGAAAAATGACAACGTTATTGAATTACACAAAAACCCTGTTTTCGTGTCTTTTCCCTGGAATTACTCAGAAGCAACCAAACTATATTCATATTCAAAAGTTTCAAAACGGTATAAAACGGAAATGTACGGATGAAAAAATTATCAGTTTTTTTGCACATTGACTGGAAGCAACTCACTGAGACTCGACGGCGTTTCTAGACCCATAGATATACTATAAAACAGTGTTTCTCAACTGGTGGGTCGCGACCCAAAAGTGGGTCGCGGGGCCATTTTGAGTGGGTCGCGGATGTGCGTGTTATTATTATTATTATTATTATTATTATTATTATTATTATTATTATTATTATTTCATTGTGTTTTTAGTAGTGCTGTCAGGCGATTAAAAAAATTTATCTAATTAATTACAGGATTTGTAATTAATTAATCTAATTAATCGCATTTTAATCGCATAACCATTTTATGCCTGATATTCTATATTCTATAATCATATTTCAAATTGCATGTGTCCGGATGGCAGAATTCAGTACTGTATCTACAAAACCTTCTGTTTAATCATCTTCCATCTATTAATTTGCTTAGATTTTTCAGGTCTGGTCAATTTGAGCATGGTGTTATTCACAGTCAAAGATACAAAAAAATGTATTGATATTCTCATTTGGTTCATTACAATGTACTCAAAATAAAAATGTCATTCAATCAATCACCGCTCAGATTGATTGATTGAATGAAAATGTTATTAACAGATTGCAGAATGGGTACAATACAGTACGGCACACAATTGTTAAGGGGATGCAGACCAGAGAAAGACTTTCGTCTTGTTTACATCAGGGTCCCCCATTTTTTATTCATAATGAATTGTAAGTAAGGGTGCAACTTGCACCGTGCAATCCATTCTTTGTGGATCTAGCCCACAGTATTTCTGACACTGGGAATACATTCCCTGAGATTCATAGATGTCCCTAGAATCAGATACCAAGAACATGCAAATGGACCATATTAAAAAAGAAAAAAGTCTGTAAATGTGTATTCTACATTCTTATGGAATGAATGAGATACAAAAAAAATATTATAAAAAAAAAAAAAAAAATGTAATTAATTTTGAGTTAATTTTCATAACGCAATAATTTGCTGTGTAATTAATTAATCTAATTAACGCGATAAACTGACAGCCCTAGTTTTTAGCCCTTAGTTGCACTTTTGTTGCAACCCCAGTTATCCCATTAGTTCCCCCAAACGTAGGTCTGTTATGTTAAGCTAAGAAATCTGCTAAGAAGCATATTATTTATTATTATTTTATTTCATTGGGTTTTTAGCCCTAGTTGCACTTTTATTTCAATCCCAGTTATCCCATTAGTTCCCCCAAACTTAGGTCTGTTATGTTAAGCTAAGAAGTCTGCTAAGAAGCATAATTATTTATTATTATTATTTAATTTCATTGGGTTTTTAGCCCTAGTTGCACTTTTGTTGCAACCCCAGTTATCCCATTAGGGGCGACAGTGGCTCAGGAGGTAGAGCAGTCGTCTGGCAATCCGGAGGTTCCCGGTTCGATTCCTGCTCCTCCCAGGCAGCGTGTCGATGTGTCCTTGAGCAAGACACTTAACCCCTAATTGCTCCCGATGAGCAGGTTGGCACCTTGCATGGTTGCCTCCGCCATCGGTGTGTGAATGGGTAAAATGTGAGTAACAAATTGTAAAGCGCTTTGGATAAAAGCGCTATATAAAAAAGCAGCCATTTACCATTAGTTCCCCCAAACTTAGGTCTGTTATGATAAGCTAAGAAATCTGCTAAGAAGCATATTATTTATTATTATTTTATTTCATTGGGTTTTAGCCCTAGTTGCACTTTTGTTGCAAACTCAGTTATCCCATTAGTTCCCCCAAATTTAGGTCTGTTATGTTAAGCTAAGAAATCTGCTAAGAAGCATATATTATTTATTATTCTTTTATTTCATTGGGTTTTTAGCAATAGTTGCACTTTTGTTGCACTTTTTTGTGTTTATTTCATGTTTTGAAAGATTGCGTATTACTGCAATTTTTTTTTTTTTTACATAAATCATAGTGGTTAAAAATGTTGGGTCGCGACTTAATGACTAAGGAAAATGTTGGGTCCCGAGGCTAGACCAGTTGAGAACCACTGCTATAAAATATAGGTTTCGCTCTACAAACTACAACTACGTTTACATGGGGTTAATGGACGGCAAGGCCAGGTCACTTCCCGGAATGGGCGTGGCACTCAATGTGTTAACTATAAACAAGTGGATAGATATAGAGGACGGGCCTACATCTAACGGTATTAATAAAAACAGCATTATTAGACATGCCAATCCAACGAAAAACAAGCTAGAGGCGCTGGAGAAGTCAACACCACTAAGTCGACAGCCTGGGCATTGAACTGTTTCAATAGCTGGGCAAGTGGTAATAACATCACCATCGACTTCCTTACCATCGAAAAGTGTACACTGAATTCAGTCCTACGCCTGTTCTACGGGTCCGTGCGGACCACCAAAGGAGAGCTCTACGGGATAAGTAGCTTCATGGGACTCCATGCGGGCCTGAACTGTTACTTGAATGAGCCCCGGTCAGTCGGTCACTTTGCTTAACACTATGACGACCGCCGCGGCCTATGGATTTAGGCCTCAGAGGACAGCGGATTGTAAACAAACCAATGTACTTTCCAAGAGCTTTATATATCAATTATAGTATTGCTATCTGTCCATTCTCATTGTCACTTGAGTGCATAAACCGTGCCTTCATAATGGCTTAAAGAAAATAAAAATCCATCGGTTGGTTGTCATTTTATAGCGTCGTGAATATAAGGTTTATCCCACTTTTCGTCTCGTCTTTTTTCCCGGGAGCTAGATAATAGGCTAAACGTTGGCGCCGTTATATCAAACGCCATTTCTGCTGTATGTATACGAATGAAATAAAACAAACTGCGTAGCATCCGGACTATTACAGAGCATCTATGGATGAAATGGGGGCGGCGGGGAACGCCGATTACTATTATTGATCCGCAATACAGTGTGCGTTCAATATAGCATTTTCATTGACCAATCACGTTACGTTATAAAACAATGTCCAATCCAGCTGTAATTTGGGGTAATATTATCCTACCGTCAGGCCATGTGATCGCCGGCAGCATTTCCTCACCACTCATCGGATTCTGGTAGATCGATATGCACATTGGCTAATCATAAATCCCATTATTCCACGCTGAAAAAACCGCTCGCCAAACTAATCCAAGATGGAGGATGTTTGGCTGGGATCAAGGAACTATGATCCGCCCACAGAATTGTACTTTTTTAATTTTTTTTTAAATTCACATTGATACTGCAGTGGAGCGATGGCGCCCCTAAGCAGGTATGGCCGGTACTGCATGTTTCGAAAATCAATTATGTGAAAAGATGCTGGTAGTGGATCGGGTACCTAAGATCCGTTATAAATATGGAATAAAACAATAACAACTCGTCACGTATATACTCGTGGTTCTGGTCCACATTGCGCTTTTTCAAAACACGTATATATATATACGTGGACGGACAGCATAGTGTTAATGCGAGACGGGGACTTTACATCAGCCAACAATGTCTTCATGGGCATAGTGAAGAAGGTCAGGAAGTAGGGAAGAGATACTACAACACACCACCCTGCCCTGTCTCTCGAGGACATAAACACCCTAAAGTCATCATTTGCCATGAGTCCAACCCACCCAAGAGGTCTCCAGAATAAAGTATGGTTCGACATCCAGCTCCATTTGGCCGCAGGGGGAGCGAAGGCAACCGCCACCTAAAGCCTGACTCCTTCGGGGTTAAAAGAGACGAGAACGGGAGCAAGTTTGTGACCATGTCTTTTAATGAAGACACTAAAAATCATAAAGATGCCCTAGCCTGGAGCGGGACCGTGAGAATCGTCGGGGGTTTAAGTTCGCACTTGTCTTGCCTGCGGGGGCATCACAGCCGTGGCAATATTTATGACATCCCACGGGTTCTCATCAGGGGCGGAGCTAGGGGGTGGCTACCTGGGCTCAAGCCCCGGATGTATTCTGAAAAGCCCCGAATCTATTTTTATTTTTTTTTTTATTCATCATTGTTACATGAAAATATGTTTGCACCAGATTTAGCAGAAGCTAATTTCCATCTGTGGTCTATCCAGCTGCTAACTGTATTTGAGTGAGTTAAGTCTTGGTGTTATGGTAGACTCAGACCAAGTTTCAAGTTCAAGTTTCAAGTTTCTTTAATAGTTGTCATACAGAAGTACAGAATACTTTCATACAAAATGCTTCTTACTGTTACGCTCCAGACCTAAGCTTTAAATCACAATCAACAAGTTGACAAAAACGTAATTCTTCCACCTTAGAAACATAGCTAAAGTACGGCCATTTATAAATCAAAAGGACGCTGAAAACCAGATCCATGCCTTTATCTCAAGCCAACTCGACTACTGTAATGCACTCCTTACCAGCCTCCCGAAAAAATACGATGATAACTATTTTATTGCAATGCACTATTGCATTATTTTATTCTATTTGACTAACTATTTTATTGCACTGCACTATTTTACTTTGTATCAGTGAATCATAGACGCCTGGCCATAAGAGCATTCGGAGCATCTCTGCTCTCCCACTATTGAACTTGGGGGAGCAAAGGTATGATCTTGCTCCACCACTTTTTGATTATATGAAAAATATGATATATCCCCCCCCAATATATAAATCTAATGAGTTTTATAGTGAAAAGAGCAGCTTTATTGGTCAAGATTGAAGGCTCTATATTGCAGGAAATTGCACGTACAGGTTCATTAAATTCAAAATAAATCTGTCGTGGAGGGGGTTGTGCCGGACCCCCTCCGAACCACCCCGTGCCTGCCCAAAAACTTAAAAAAAAAAAAAAAAAAAAAAAAAAAGGGGGGGCCCATCTGGGCTAAGCCCCGGATCTCCTACAATCCTAAATCCGCCCCTGGTTCTCATGTATTATTGCTTAAATGACTACTCTGACCCAGGTCACTGGCTCTGTCTGAGTGCCATGTTACCCCACAAACCCCAGGCTTTTATTCTGAAGCCTACAAACAATGATCCCTGGCAATTATTGTGAAGGCCACAAACACTTTGATCCCTCATACCCCCGAGATCTTTTACAGAATATTGTTTGTTTTACTTTAACACTTTGAGTGCCAGCGACGAGATTTATCGTTAGTTCATGCCAACCGTTGAGTGCCAGCCGACGAGAGATCTCGTTTTTAATCGTTATTTTTTTTATTATCGATTTGAATTCATATTTCATCAATCTAGTCTCACGTTAGTGCTGCAAACTCTCTCTGAGCTCCATTGGGAAAATACCGCCCCCTATCGTCTCTCCCTGTTGTACTGCACCCCATTGGATTAGACTGAATGAAACACATGGGGGGGGGGGGGGGAATCCAGCTTCCTTATTTTACTTCTCGGGCAAGCCACCCGAGGGGATCCAAGTCATTTCCGAGCCCCAAAACAGCGTGGAATACATATTTCCAGTATCCAGCGTTGGATCAATAAACGCGATCGATATTTGGAATGGCGATCAGGAATTGGAATAATCTTTTTGGAGAACATCTGATCTGAGCTAAGGAATCTATTTTACCAGTCTTAGGATAATCAGACCTTTTTTCACAGAGATATCAGCGTGTGCCATATGTGTGTGTGTGTGTGCTGATCAGGAAATAAGAGATTCGATTTTCCAGCCCGCTCATATAGCGTGCATAAGTACACATATACTATCGATAATCTAGCGTTTATTTGAAAACGATTAATAAATAGGTTGAAAAATTACAACGTTTTTTGTGTATTCCAGAATATTCCAGTAAAGGGCGTTTATCACAGAATCTTAATATTTTCCTGAAACTTTCAAAAAACTAGTTTTTCAAAATGGTATAAAACGGAAATGAACCGATTAAAAAACAATCCGTTTCGACAATGTTGACTGCAAACAAGTCATTGATAAGCGACGGCCAGATTAGACACATAATTTAAGACATAGTTTATGCGTTCACAAATATGAGAGCGCTATCATTGAAGTGGGTGGTGGCATTCAAGGGGGGTAAGGCGCACCGCATGGCTGGTAATGAAAGTGTTAATAAAGGAGCCCCCTCTTATAGAAGGGGTCCCGCCTTACTAGCAACTGCTGTGTTCCCTGCATCATAAATTCTCTGTTAGCATGGAAGCATTCATTTATAGGTAATGCTGTCAGCAGGGGCCGAGGCCTGTGCTGGCCCCCATCAATCTGACTGCCTGTGGCTAAGGGCCATGCTGCATATTGTCATAATTCCAATCCATTATTTATGACGTGGAATTAAGCAGTGTGGTTTAATAAACCACAGGCTGTCATCATGGCGGATCCCAGTCTGGCTAATGGACTAGGAGGTTTGGTTTACGGGCTATTGGGTAGTACTTTAAACAGTCAGGAGGTTTACAGGCTAATGTATAGTTATTTAACAGACTTACTAGGAGGTTTACAGGCTAATGTATAGTTATTTAACAGTCTTACTGGGAGGTTTGGAGGCTAATGTATAGTCATTTAACAGTCTTACTGGGAGGTTTGGAGGCTAATGTATAGTTATTTAACAATCTTACTTGGAGGTTAATGTGTGTGTTTTATTTTTAAACAGTCTTGGTTTGGACAGAACAGCTGTCCAAACCAGACACAACTGTTTGCTGGGTCTCCAGTGAGCTGGCTGGGACTACAGCCTTGCTGACACGGTCATTAGTGGGCTGAGAAGGCTCTTCCATGGGACCAGTGTGGTGTGGTGTCACAGTGGATTATTGGCTCAGGGAGTTGGGCCTGGTTATGTTACATTATTAGTTTCACAGTTCACCATAAAACTGGGATTTCACTGGCCTCAGTCCTGTGGCTCATCTCAAAAACATGTCCCTTTGTAAACCAGCTCTCTTTAAAGGCTCAATCCCTAATCCAAATGTAAAGTATTGGGTATCCCCACCACACACAAACACAGAATAAAGTTGTGGAAAAAAAGAGTGACTCGAATAACAGAAGTAACACGGACAACAAGTAATTACAATTTGAGTGTAAACAAACTCCTCGGGACTGGATGTGGATATACTTTACTGTCATAATTCATTGATTGAGATGTAATGAAAAGGTTATTGACAGGGTTATTGATTAATTAAGATGTGGTTAGAGTTAGGGGTATTGATTGATTGGATGTACTAACCACGCTGTATACTGTGACAAGCAATATGTGAAAAATAATAACATGCCACATGATAATATCACTATACTATATTAAAATGGAGATGTGGACACTGTAGCATCACGTTGTTGACTGAACAACATTATGCTCAGTTTTCTTCTTCGATTTCCTGGGTAGTATTTTTCTGACTTCAACAGTTGGAAAACAGTAAAACATCCTGGCATTTTCACTAAACTGATGCTGGAGAAAGATTTGCCGGCTAAACAAATCAAATCCAGTGGACTGAAAAAGACTCGCTCAGCAGTTAGTACTGTGAATCCAAACATGGAGTGTGATTGTTAAACCCAGAGACTTGACGTATCGGTTCTGTTCTCCATATCTCTGTTTGCTCTGGGTCTCTACCCTGTAGGGGAACTGTCTGACAGGCTGACATTTTAGGGGCCAATCCTCTGAGCCGTTCTTCCAGTAATGTGTTTGGTGAAGAATGTCATTCAACTCTGCTGTATCTACATTAGTGACACCATTCAATGCATTCCTGACTGTGTGAAGGAGGCATCAATAATACATGTTCTGCTGTAGGAAGGATTAACATATATATATTCTCAATGCTCAACATGGTAGTCACTGACCCTTTAGGAGAGAAGAGGGGCGGAGAGGAAAGAAGCACCAGGATAGTCACTACCGACCATCTGAGAGGAAAGGAGAGGAAGAGAGGAGAGGGGGAGAATAGAGAGGAGGAAAGGAGGGGAGAGAGGAAAGGTGAGGAAAGGATAAGGAGAGGAGAGAAGAGGGGGAGGAGGAAGGAGAGGGGAGGGGGAAAGGTGAGAGGATAAAGTCACTGACCCTCTGAGGGGAGAGGAGGGAGGGAGACGGTGTAGTTACTCATGTATTCTGAATGTATTCTGAGATGGAAGCCACTACTGTATATGAGAATGAAACAGCAGGACTTTCCAGGACAGTTATGCTGCTGCAGATATTTAAAGATTTGGAGGTGGATCCATTTGGACATGTCGTTAGTGCTATGGAGGAATGCTGTGAATATTAATTCTAAATGCTATTTTCCTGCACATTTTGAGAGACGGGCCTGGAACCATCTGCTTCTCCAGGATGGTCTGAGTCACCCAGCTTCCTACTGAGAGAAAACGGTGCTTTTTCAATGTATGTGATGTATAGATTGGGGAGAGATGACCACAGCCGGTGATAGAACGGTGACCAGTGGATTGAATACACTGCCAGCGAGGGTGTTTTGTTTTGCATTCCTTGGAAGAACACAGATAAGAGTGTACTGTCTCCCTGGGCAGGAGGGAGAGAGGTTCATCTTAATGAAACGTGAGTTTATTAGTGTTAAAGGTTATGCAGTTGTCATGACAACACGTCGCATGACAACCAGAAGGCGGGGCCGTCGTTGCGACGACGAACATCTATGAGTCGAACGGTGTTTCCGGGTGTAAGGCAGACTAGAATCTGACTCAGACTAGAATCTGACCGAGAGCGAGTAGGACTGAGATCACACAGAGGACTCTCTCTCCTCTTATCACGAGAGGGGAGGGGGGGGGGGGGGTTGAGGAAGAATGCCACGACATCATTAGCTTCGGCTAACGCGAGGAGGGTTAGGCTAACGAACAGGCCTGAACACTATTGGACTGAATCACAAAAGGACGATAGACGAACACACCGAAAGATCATTAGAATAGACTCTTCAAGGACGATACAATTTGATAACATCTGATAACATCTGATTATGAGGTTCTGTTTATAGCAATAAAACAACGCTTTTCCTCATAAGGTATCTCACGGTGTCGGAGTGTCGAATTCTTACGGAAGTGGAGAAGTATTATGGTTTATGGATTGCACTAACGGGGGAAGATAAGGATCTTATCTACCAGTATCGGAGACGTCAGGACCATTAAAAGTACACAACGCAGAGGAATTGGATGGAGGGCCAAACAGACGAAGACGTGATACTGGCCAGTTTGATCAGAATCTTACACTACGCAGAACTAGAATGGTTAGAATCAGATTCCTATTCATTCACACAGAACTACAATTGTTAGAATTCCATTACCCAGCTCCTCATTCCTTTACACAGAGCTAGAATGGAGTCAACCAGCTTGTATTCCTTTCATCATCATTTGCTCGTCCTCAGATGGGTTCGCCAGCTATAATGGTTAGAATGGAGTCATCCTTCATACTCTCCACAGAGCTAGAATGGACAGCTAGAATGGCTCTCTCCTTAACACATTGGTTGCCAACAATGATATTTCTCGTTATTTCTCGCCATGCGTTGGTTGCCAATAACGAGATTTCTCGTTATGTAATCGTTATTTCTTTTATTAGCGATATCCATTCATTTTTCATCCGTCCAGCCTGACGTTATCATTGGGAATGGCTCTGAGCTCGAAAAGGGCAAATACCGCCCCTATCGTCTCCTGGATGGTAATGCACATTGTTGTGAAGGGCCAGATTAAACCGAATATATATATTTATTTATATATATATATTTAATTGTATTTGTATATTCTCTAATATTCCCTGATATCCCTTGTATATTCCTTGTACAATATGCATTGAATATCCATTCTAGCCTACTGAACATCCCATAATAGTCTCCATTCTACTATTGGTCGAGACCTTGGTGCCAGGCTGCCATACCCCTCAGACCCAGTTCAAACGTACCGCTCCACATGTACGAACAAGTCCTAGTTCCGCGTAGGAATCTGACTACCGCACCACTAATGGGACTATTTGTTCATAGTGCGTATATATACTGCGCTACTAAAGTAGGACTCCCTTTTCAGTCCAGTTTCTTACCCTCCAATAGAGTCACAGACGTAAAGCCTCCCCGCGACGCCACGTGTGGGAGTAAGGCCAAGTTCGCCTACCATCGGTATTGAGACATCGTGTATATTAATATTTGAATAGTCATATTTGGCACTATATCGTCGAGTTGGACGTAGTCTATTAAGCTAATAATAGTCTGTTAATATATAGTGCTTCGTGCGGTGAGAATACTACCGTAGTCAGTACCCCATCGTTTCGGGCAGAGAACTGGCTGCTTATCCAGGGTGGTTGACCCCACGTGAAGCTGCACCCGAGGAGCCCCAGAGCCGACGAGCGTGTGGACCTGTATACCGGATTATTCTACCGACGACAGCCCGCCTTCCCCGGCACGGATTATGCTTTGTATACTTTGATTATTCCATGGATAAAGACCCCGACACTGCCGTGTGTTGGAAACCCCCCCCCCTGGAGAGGACGCAAGGTGAGGAGACGCTCTGCAAGACGAGGTCGCTTCACGTCTCTCCTCCGTGGACCGGACGACGCCGGCCCACAAAGAGTCCACCTGCTTTCATCTGTGGTCCAAGGATCGCCGGCGCATTGAACGGCACTACAGTGGGTTCACCTGGGATACCCTTGGCCGGATGAGGCAGCCGGATTCTACCCCCCCCCCCTTCCTACTCCTGTCGGCTTACAAGCGACCGGATTAACCCCCCCTAGTGTGTCCAGTATATAATCATTAAAGTATCATTGCTGTTATTCCTTAAACTATTCCAGGTCGTATATGTACCACCTGCGCCTTCAGAGATTGGACATTCTCTATTGATATACCGACGAATACTCTTGCCATAAAAGTGCATACTAATTCCCATTCATAAATGTGATTGATTTGATTAAGTGCTTGCTCTACACACCATCGCTGTGTAGAAATAAAGACCTATTTCTAATTCGTACATTTGTGTTGGATCCGTTTCATCTACGTGACAGTGTTCATCATAATATATTTATGCCGTGTACTGGGTGGCCGAATATTAAGTACAAAGGTAGTGGTAGTAAGTATCATATCTAGTAATACAGTCAGGGAATTGTACCCCTCAGTTACAATTGGTCCTTCGAGCCGGAGGGTAATTAGTGTAATATTAATATAGAAATGGCCTATGATGAACACTCCACGAAACGATCCTCCTAACCAACGCCCGCAGCGCGAACGACGGCTCCCTCAGTACTTAGAGGCTTACGCTGTCAGTCAACAACCTAGTCTTCTACTAACAGTAAACGCGGTAAAACTAGAAAGTAAAAGTATGTCTAACCCCAACGCCCAGACTACCCCGACCATAGAGGCCCCTACGGGCTCTAATGTAACTGACCAAGTTCACGGTGGGGACCAGTGGGAACCAGACATGACTTCACACCCCGCCAGTACTGAAGAAGTAGTCCCCGATGAGTCCCGGGAGGAATACAACGCTACCGAGAGAGAACTCGGCACGGAAGAAGACGGGGAGAGCACCGTGGAGATAGAGCTCCAAGGCTCCGCAAGGTAACCCCCCCTAGTGTATCCAGTCTATAATCATTAAAGTATCATTGCTGTTATTCCTTAACTATTCCAGGTCGTATATGTACCACCTGCGCCTTCAGAGATTGGACATTCTCTATTGATATACCGACGAATACTCTTGCCATAAAAGTGCATACTAATTCCCATTCATAAATGTGATTGATTTGATTAAGTGCTTGCTCTACACACCATCGCTGTGTAGAAATAAAGACCTATTTCTAATTCGTACATTTGTGTTGGATCCGTTTCATCTACGTGACAGTGTTCATCATAATATATTTATGCCGTGTACTGGGTGGCCGAATATTAAGTACAAAGGTAGTGGTAGTAAGTATCATATCTAGTAATACAGTCAGGGAATTGTACCCCTCAGTTACACACATCATTGGATTGGATTGAGTGAAAAAGTGCATCAGAGAAAAACTCCGGTCCAGGGTTTCCCCATCTCTGGCAAGCAGTGTCTGTTACCAGATTCACTGGGGAGGCTCGGAGCAGCTTTCGATTATGTGTTTCAGACTATAACGTTGGATCAATAAACGCGATCAATATTTGGGATGGCGATCAGGAATTGGATTCATCTTTTTGCAGAACATCTGATCTGAGGTAAGGACTCTATGTTACCAGTTTTGGGTTAATCATTGTTTTTCACAGCGTTCACAACGTGTGTGTGTGTGTGTGGCGTTAGGCGCGGCACGAATAAATGATTTTTCAGCCCGCTTTTGTATTGTGCATAAGAACACAAATACTCTCGATAATCTAGCGTTTATTTGAAAACTATTCATAAATCAGCCGGATAATGACAATGTGTTTTGTGTATTCCAGTAAATGGCTATTATCGCAGAATCTTTTTTTCTTTCTAGAAATCTCCAAAATTATACTCGTATTCAAAATGGTATAAAACGGAAATGTACTGATGAAAAAACAATCCGCTTCGTACATGTTGACTGCAAGCAAGTCATTGATAAGCGACGGTTGTATTAGACACATAACCATAATTTAAGATATAGTTTAATCGCTCGCAAATGTGCTCGTCCTCCCATTGATTAACGTGCTGGCATCCAAGCGATAAATCGTCAAATCGTCTCTTGATTTTCTGATTGATCTGTGTATAGTTTGCATCGTATAACCCCTCCATCCCCCTAGGTACTTGATCCTGTCCATGTGTGAGGATGGGGTTCTTGCGGAGCCCAATAGCAAAACACAGGAGGAGAGAATGGAGCGGTTTTAGGGTTCTTTAATTATTCTTCCCAACCACGCAGAGTATAACAGGAATGTGAAACAGGAATGTGAACAACACGGAGGTTATAATGTTCTTGGGGGGGAGAAGAATGAGAGCAGGTGCACTTCAGTGCAGCTGTCGGCAGCGAGAGAGAGAGGACACAGGTATTGCGCTTGAGAGCGAGCAGGAGTCCTCTTAGCTCGGCTCGAGACGTCAGGGTGGAAGGATGCTGGGGCTCGAGACGTCAGGGTGGAAGGGCGCTGGAGCGAAGTCCTGGGGCACAAGAAACAGAAGGTTAGGGAAAGCATAAACAGGGGTAGTTACAGCTGGTCTTCAGGTAGCGTCGTCGTACCTCGGTAGGCAGTTTAACACTGCGACGTCGGATGACGGGATCTGCCAGTTGAAGTAGGGAACGCTTGATGAGGTGATCTCTTGCAGCCGCGCTGATTGCTCCTCATCTGGCAGACTCAAGCTCCGATCGTGACACCATGTCCCATTTAATTTTGTATTTTTCTTTGATCTCTATCGTTGGCGTGTTCAGTGCTAAAGTCTGTGTCTTCGTCACGTTGAGTATATCCTGAGTAGTGTGTCGGAAAGCTTGTGTCTGGTTGTCTCATATACACTATCACATCGTCTGCGAACAGTCCCAATTTATGTTCTGTTCCCCTTATCTCCACCCCTTTGATATCTTTGGTCTGTCTAATTAGTTGAGCCAGTGGGTCGATGTCGAAGAGCGTCGGCGAAAGACAACAGCCCTGTCTGGTAGCTCTCTCTAGTTTAATCCGGTCCGTCAAACTACCATTTACCTTAATCCTAGCCGTCGGTTCTTGATATAATGCCCTAATTGTTTTCATAGCGTTTTTGTCTAATCCACATTTTTTCAATACTTTATATAGAAATATCCAGCTTACACTGTCGAAAGCTTTTTCTGCATCTAGGCTAACTAATACTGTCTTCCTTATGTTATCCTGTGTCTGCCTTCCTTTAATGAATCCGGTCTGGTCTTCGTCTATAATATCTGTCATAAATGTCTCAAATCTTTTGGATATTATTGATGTATACATCTTGTAATCTACATTAAGTATGGACACTGGTCTGAAACTGCTACACAGTTCTCTATCTTTCCCTTTTTTTGGAATTGTAGTAATTATGGCCTCTTTCCATGAAGGTGGCATTGTGCCTTTTTCCATTGTGTGTCTGAATGCTGCTTCTAATATGGGGCTCAGTTCCTGTCTAAATGCTTTGTAGAATTCCGAGGGGAACCCGTCGCTACCCGGTGACTTACTCCTCTTTGCTTTACTGATCGCATTCCATACTTCCTGTTCTGTGATCTCTGCATTTAATATTTCGTTCTGTTCCTTCCCTATCGATGGTAGATCTAATCTTTCTAAAAATGTATCTATCTCCTCTTCTCCTGCCGCTATCGGTTGTGTATATAGTTTATTTATTTGTTCTACTTTTTCTCCCATTTTTCTATTTTTCTCCCATCCCAATTTCGTATCGTCCAATTCTACCCTCCCCTGTCTCGAACGCTATTAGGCCATGCCTCCCACAAGCCGGCTGCAATGTGGACGAAGCCTTACATCACGTGTCCCCTCCGGTACTCGAGGAAGCAGCCGTCGCATCTTTTCACCTGCACAGCGCGATCTCTCAGCATCGGGGGTCTGCGTGGGAGGGACACGCCGCCCCCGTCGCTTCCTGATTCTGCTACGCAGGCGCACCAACCAACCTCAGCTTCCCACCCCCTAATACTGCCAATTGTATTAGTATGAACGACCAGCCAAGCTGATAGCAATGAGGAGAGCTGGGCTCGAACCCAGCGTCTCCTGCATTGGTGGCGAGCGCCTTGCCCACTACACCACCTAGCCGCCCATGTGTGTATAGTTTCTTATAATATTCTTCAAATGTCTTCTCTATTTCAGCTGGTTCTCTCAGTATTTTGTTTGTGTTCATGTCCCTTATTGTGTGTATTGTGTTCAGTTTTTGTTGTGTCCTGATTCGTCTAGCTAAAAGTCTGGTCACTCTCGGTCCCCCTTCATAGTATGTCTGCTTCATGTATCTAGCTTTCTTCTCTATTTCTGTCAGCAGCTCTTTGTTTATCTTTCCTCTAACTTCCTTTACCTCCCTAAGTGTCTTTTGGTTCTTTGAGCTTTGGTGTTCTTTCTCTAATTCTTTCAGTTTCTTTATCAAGTTCTGGTATGTCTCTATTCTAGCCCTCTTGAGTAATGCCGTCTTTGCTATCAATTTTCCCCATATTACTACCTTTAGTGCATCCCATAAAATGTTTGGGTCAACCTCTCCGTTATCATTTTCTTCTCTGTATCTAATTATGTCTTTCTTTACTTCATTAACCAAACCTTTGTTATTTAATAGTCCTACATTCAGTCTCCAAACTGTATTTCTCCGTCTACTTTTAAGATTCACTGTCGGATATATTGCGCTATGATCTGATATGTCCGTTACCCCTATCCTGCATTCTTCTACCCTGTATCTGTCCCATGTTGTCATGAGAAAATAGTCTATCCTTGAATATGTTGTGTGTGGATGTGAATAATGTGTGTATTATCTATCTAGTGTGTGCATCGCTCTCCATATGTCCATGATTCCTAATTCTGCCATTTGTATATTCATATATTTGCTAATGTTTGTCCTCCATTTCTTTGTGCTTGTCGTGTCTATGTCATAGTTCAGTACTACATTGAAATCACCTGTACAGATCAGGACCCCTTCCCCTTCCAACGCTATGATATCAAAGATCGTTTCAAATAGATATTTATCACTGTCTGGTGGAGCATACACATTCACTAGTGTTACCATTTGACCTTCCATTTTCCCCTTGACCATTACATACCTCCCCTCTTTATCCCTTATTTCCCTGATCATTTCAAACTTCACTGTGTTCTTAATTAGCTACTCCTCTTCTAAGGTTCTGTTTAAAATAACTATAGAACAGATATTCATAACCGAATCTCTTCAGCTTTTCATGTTCTTGTGATATTAGATGTGTTTCTTGTAAGAAGATGACCTGCGCCTCCTCTTTCTTAAGTTTCGTCATCACCTTACTCCTCTTGATTGGATTATTCATACCATTCACATTTAACTACATCATATTTCTTTTCCAATTGTTTTCCCGTTCTACCCATGTCACATAAAATAATATTTGTGGTTGTAGCCTCTGCTATCTCTGTCTGATTTACATACATATAACCATAATAAACATTAACATCAACATTAACACTTCCATGGCAGTTGAGGGTCTCACTCGTACCCCTCTTTCCCCCGCTGGTGGGTGGGGAGTAGTGGCTCTCCTAGTGAGAGGGCTCCCCCTAGTGGCTAAAAAGTGTGCACTATATATGTCCAACTCGTTCTGTGTGCGACCTGCTCCGAGCTCCCGGTCATAAGCTCTGCATTAGTCACTTTCATGTTCCCGTCTGATTGTATTATGTGTCACGTGTAATCCTGTGGTTCTTTCATGACCGTCTCAATACATCTCCCAAATCCCCATGTCCTTTTTTTTATAAATTTTTTTTTATAACTGTGTACTTTACCATCTTCTCCTTGCATAAGTCCTTTTCATGCTTTCATCCTCTTGTATTGTGTGTCATATGTATATCAGTCTAATGTGTCTTGAATCCCCATGTCCTTTTTTTTTTATATATAACTTTTGGTATAATTATCTTGTATACACTTTACCATCTTCTCATTGCATCAGTCCTTCTCATGTATATATTAACCTGTATTGTGTGTGTATTGTACTTATCCTCCCTTGGATCACCGTGTCCCCTCTCGTCTCCTCTCTGCCCCCCTTCTCCGTTTCTTTGAGTCTTCCTTCTCAGTTGATCTGCTTTGAATCGATTCAAATCCCATTCACCTTCCCGTTCTCCTCACATCCTCCTCGTCCCTCGACTCTGGTCCATCTCCTCATTCTCTCCAACCTCTGCAACAGCGTCGGCCTCTCCTCTTCTCCTCCCGGTACCTTCCATCCTCTTCGGTGCATGTCCCTCGTCGCTTCCCGCACGTCGCCGTACACCTTTGCGCCTTCATTCCAATGGACCTTCAGCGTCATTTTTATCAGGTCATTTTTATCTGAACGTAGCTCCGATGCTTTACCGCCACCTCTGTCGCATAGTCATGGTCAAAAGTTACTTTCTGTCCCTCCACCTCCATCTTCGTCTGACAGGCTGCTCTGAGGATGCTTTCTTTGACTTCGAATTCCAAGAAATGAACTATAACTGCTCTCAATGGTTTGTCCAACCGCGGCTTCGGCGCCAGCGTCCTGTGTGCTCTTTGAATCCCTGTCTTGTCGAGTTCTGTCATCTTTAATTCTCTTCGAATTAAGCTGTCTACATATTTTATCATAGATTCTCCTTCCATTCCTTCTTTCAGTCCCCATATTTGTATGTTGTTTCTCCTCGACCTCCCCTCCAAGTCCATTAACTTTTCTCTCAATATGTTCTGTTGTTTGAGCGTCTCCTTTAGAATATCTTGTATATCTGTAGTCCATTCCTCGGTTTCAGCCGTCCTTCCTTCCAACATCTTTATGCCTTTCTCTTGTTCCTGTAGTTTTCCATCCATTACCTCGAGTCCCTTATCCATCTCCTCTCTGAGCTCGTCCTGGCCTTTCTTTAACTCTTCCCTGAGTCCTTCAATGTTCGCCTGGATAGCTTGTATCCTAGTTTGTAGCTCTTGGTTAGCTGCTGCGTTAGCCTGTTGGCTAGTCAACGCGATATCTTGCATGTCTTGCGTGTTAGCTTGTACACTAGTTTGTATGCTAGTTTGTATAGCTTGGATGTCTTTTGCGTTAGCTTGCATTCTAGCGTGTAGCTCTTGGATAGCCTTTTGGTTACTCACCGCGCCAGCCTGCATGTCATCTCGTAGTTCTTGTATGCTCGCTTGTATGTTCGCTTGCATCTTCGCCATCCAGGCGGGTTCCGCAGGCTCCACTTCTCTGTCTTCCTGAGCCATGCTCGCCTGATCCACCTCTTCCGCCATTTCCTCATGCCGAGATCTTTCCTCCGGCGTTTGTACTTCTTCTGGGGTCCTTTTTTTCTCGCTGTTTCTCGTGTTCATCCTTCGTTTTCTCTTATATCCTTGAATTGTCACTTTTTCTTTTGTTTTAGTTAGTTTTACTTCCTTTTTTCGATGTTTTTTGACCGGGAGCTCTGTCACTAGTCAACTACCCTTACAATGTTCATCAGATTTTCGTGAAATATTGCACATTCCACCCACAGACGGCGCAAAGTTCGCGCTTAAAAGTCAAGTACAGCGAATGACGAGCGCCATGTTTTCTGAAAACATGCATGCATGGCTCTTATTATGTGTGCTCATTATTTAACTATAATTTTTTTTAAATTAAGCAGGAATATAAGGGGTTCCAGGGCTCGAAATTTCGACCGAAATTGTATCTGTGCGACCTCAAAATATAATTGGGAGCATTCGTGCAAGTGCAAATAATTGTTCTGGTGCGACCCCCCCCTCCTCTTGTTGACGCACACACGCTGCTCGCAGTGCCCTCCCCTCCCCCTCACAGACCCGTCTCATTCACACCGGAGATAGCAAGCGTGCAGCTCCTCTTTCAACACCACTGAAGCATTAAACAATGGCCCAGGAAACTATTCACTTTAGTTTAATACACAAGGCGTTGTCTAATGTTATCTAGCTGGCTAGCTACTGATAGCTCATAACATCATTGGCGTTAGTTTTTGCAGCTGTGGTGCTAACGTTAGCTAGCTGTTGTGCTCACGGAGGAGACAAAACTGGGAACGAGGTTACAATGGAGTGGAGCTAACTAACTGTACAAATCGATGTGATTGTCTGAGACTGTATTTTGTACGGTTGGCTGGATTCGGGTAGCCAGCTAGCAGCTAACATCAACTCAACGTCAACACTCTGTTGACACTGAGCTAGTTTGCCGACAGCAATGTAACAAACAATATGGTCCGTGCGGAACCCTTATCCCCAACACATAGTTTTCCGTGTGTGAATTATGTTGAGCCACCACAAAAGATGAATCCAAAGTTTAATCCAGTAAGAATAGTACTAGGCTATATAACATACATCTTTGCAAGTAGATTACATTAGCAAAATGGCCTTTTGACATGTAGCCTACATAATCATGAAGGTTTATTTGGAATTATCTTATATTCTGTACTTAGTTTGAAAGTGGTTAGACAGTTCCCTCTGTGTGTAATACAGACAGTCTTCACACATTCATAAATAACACTTACAGAAAAGCTTATTGTGCACTGTAATACGTTTTGTTCAATGGGGGATTTTTTTATGTACAGAATACCGTGAAACCGTGGTATTTTTGACCAAGGTTATCGTACCCTCAAAATGTCATACCGGCACATGCCTAGTCTACACTATAGGCTACACTACTAGGTCTACACTATAGCCTACTATAGTTTAAAGGGGAACTCCAACATTTTGGGAAATTAGTAACGTGTCTCTTCAAGGATTCTATTTACTAAAGTCTCAGGATCGTATAGTGGATCTCTATCATATCTCTGCTGTGGTACTCACACGTTTTGTTCAAATGTTCTTATAAATGATTTGGAGTCGGAGCCAGGCGCGAAAGGTACAAAGACAGTCTAGCCGTCGTTTATTGGAAGATCCAAACAGCTTAAAGTTCTTGTCAACTTTTCTATGTCTAATCAGCGTCTGCAGCACGTCTCGATTGGATAGTTTTCAGCGTAGGTTTTGGGGGTCGTCTCAAGATGATGCTCTCCGTGCGTCGACGTGGTCTGCTGGTCTCCGTGCGTTCTTTCCATGTCTCTCAACCTGTGGTAAATATAGGAATCACCCAAACCCCGCCCAGTGGTTGAGTCTCTGCCCCGTGATGTCACAGAACAGAGACTCCGGTTCCTGCTCTAATTGGCTTAACACGAAAGAACTGGGTTCCCTGACCAATAAGGAAGTGAAATGACTATTTTCGGCTCGTTCTTCCTTGTAATGAAACGGACTAACATTGAATTTTAATTGAATAAATGAATGAACACTTTGCTAACAGATTGCAGAATGGGTACAGCACAGCACAATACATACAATTCTGCCAAGGGGATATAGATCAGAGAAAGCCCTTTTGTCCATGTTTACATCAGGGTCCCCACTTTTCAATTCATAGTATTAGCATTTTCTTAACACACACAACTTTCCAACAGATGAGAAATACAGTATTATTATTCTAGTTTTACCAAATGCTTTTTACTGTTACATTCCAGACTGTGCTAGACTATATAATCCTAATTCAGAATTAGACAATTGAGGTCACAGTTTTTCTGTGAAAACATGTGTACAATGTTTGATGCATAAACTCCATAGTTAATCAATGTATCAGGAGAAAAGGTAATAGTTGTTTTAATCTTACTTTGTCTTAGTTTAAGTTCTAAACCTCTATTTTGTTTAACTTGGTCTCCCCTCTAAGTGATTTGGGTCTTGCGAAGCAGCGTTACAAGGTGACCTTACAGAGGGGATGTGAACTAGTTTCCTTTTAGAATGATTTACCCAAGTGTCCCTGAATGCGACCCTCATACAGATGGAAATATAGTACCCACTCAACCTAACAGTGGGTATTCCAGAAAGGTCTGTTTGGACTGCTTAGCTAAAGTAAACAGAACTCTGGTGCCGGCCTTCAGGCCTGACTTAAAGTTAAGTATTGGGCCCTCCATCCCACTTTGTTGTGTGGGGAAAGAGGTTTCATCTGTTTGCCATTTGATCTGTTCTTATTTTTATGGTACTCCGGGCTTTTTCCTATAGCTACTAGGTGAAGGGTGAAAGGTTGCACTGTTAGCCTTTGACTGAATTCTCCTATGGCCTTTTCCAGAAACCGCTAGATGATTTTGATCCCTCCTGTAATGCTTATACGGGTCATTTTGATCAATTTAATTTACGACATTAGCTTATTTAACATCTTCCCTGGAGTTAGACAAGAAGATACATACCTTTTTTGTCTCTGTGCGTGCATTTTAGCTTTGGGAATAGACGCTCCGTTAGCATAGCTTAGCTTCATCACTGGAAGTGAGGCAGGACAGTAGCCTTACAGTGCCTTACAGTGTATTGCAAGGTCTGACATTGACCAAACTTGATATGCATGACCTTGGTGGGCTCTAGGTCAACTCCTGAAAAGGGGGTCAATGTCAGACTTTGCAATCAAAAGTTAGGGGGCTAATAACCCTTGCCATAATTTCAGTGCGCCCCCTAACTTTTGATTGCAAGGTCTGACATTGACCCCCTTTTCAGGAGTTGACCTAGAGCCCACCAAGGTCATGCATATCAAATTTGGTCAATGTCAGACCTTGCAATACACTGTAAGGCACTGTAAGGCTACTGTCCTGCCTCACTTCCAGTGATGAAGCTAAGCTATGCTAACGGAGCGTCTATTCCCAAAGCTAAAATGCACGCACAGAGACAAAAAAGGTATGTATCTTCTTGTCTAACTCCAGGGAAGATGTTAAATAAGCTAATTTCCCAAAATGTTGGAGTTCCCCTTGGCTACTTTCACTGTTTTACTGCATTACAGTAACTGTATTGTCGTTTTTTATGAATAAAAAATATATTATATATATATTGTTGGTGCTCCTTACATTTTGGTGGGTGCTCCTACATTTTTGCTGGTGCTCCCAACTTTTTGAAGTTGGGAGCACCAGTGCTACCAAGTAAAAATGTTAATTTCAAGCCCTGGGTTCTAATAAGAAATGCATCTTTGATAGATATGTAGTGGTATTTATGCGGGGGGGAAATAAATTGGAACAACATTGTCGTGGTAAACCAACGACATATATGGAAGGGTGGGGGCCAGGGGCTGTCTTGTCTCTCTCCCTCCCTTTGTGTGTGTTCGCGCTTAACCCTTTACGGTCACTTTTTGAAATACCTGGAAATTCACAATTTCAACTCTAGAATGTTATTTTGGTGCTATTTCAAAAGTTATCTAGATAGATGATAGAAACTTTATTGCCATTTCAACACTGTTTTTTTTTTTTTTTTTATCTTTCTTCCCCTCCTTTTTCCCGATTTTTCTCCCATCCCACCCTTCCTGGTTGTTGCATACTTTCCCCTACTGTTGGTCCGGGCGGAGACCGGAGACTGTCACATGCTTTCCTCCGACGCATGTGCAGCCTGGGGCAGGCCAACCTGGCCGCGCAGGTTCTCACCGGGGAGAGTGTAGCGTGTGGGAGGCCACACTATCTCTCCTCAGATCCAACCCTCGCTGAGCAGACGCCCCGACCGAACTGTGGCGGTCGCTGTCCACAACGCCCAGGACCCACCCTTCAGCTTCCCACCCCCTGATACAGCCAATTGTATCAGCGTGAGAGGACAGCCAAGCTGATAGCAACGCCGGGAGCTGGATTCGAACAGGCGAATCCTAGTGTCTCCCGGTGTTGGTGACGAACGTAATCTCTGTGCGCCACCTGCCCCCCCCCATTTCAACACTGTTGATTGGGATTTGTCTTGGTGCCACGTGCAGTACAGACAATGTTAAAAACATACAATATAAAAACACAAGAATACAATATAAAAACACAAGAGTACAATCCCCACAATAAAGAGTTTTACACAAACAATTAAAAAGAAAAAAATGCTACAGTACCTAAAATAAATTGCTCAGTTTTAAAGTGCATATTGCCTTAAAGTGCATGTTGGCTGGTGCTAGCCCTTGTTGTGCAAAGTGCCTGTACATTTGTACTCGAGTTCAGGTGACGGACAGCCTCGGGATATGTACTGTTTTTAAAACGGGATGTCCTGCACCTGAGACTTTGGAGTCTTCTGCCAGAGGGAAGGGGGTTAAAGAGGTTGTAAGCAGGGTGAGAAGGGTCCCTGATCACCTTTTCCCCTTTCCGCCGGATTTGTGTGGCATAAATGGAGGCCACAGAGGGGAGCTCACAGCCGATGATTTTTGACGCTGTGTGTACAGTTCGTTCTAAATGTCCCCTTCCCATTTTAAATTATCACATATGGTGATGCCGAGGAATTTGAAACTGTCCACCCTCTCCACCTGCTGGCCGTTTATGTACAGAGGAGGGTGGACTGCCTCCCCGCGCCGGAAGTCAACTATAATTTCCTTTGTCTTAGAGATGTTCAAAAGCAGGTCGTTCTCCTTGCACCATACAGCAAAGCTATCGACTTCAGCTCTATAGGCCGATTCATCCCCGTTCTTAATTAGTCCCACTACTGTTGTGTCATCCGCATATTTAAAAAATCGGACAGAATCAGAGTGGGAGGCACAGTCATTAGTGTATAGACAGTAGAGCAGAGGATAGAGAACACAGCCCTGGGGGGCCCCGGTGTTCAAGGTCCTGGAACTAGAGAACAAATTACCTACTTTAACCACTTGTTCTCTGTCTGAGAGAAAATCTAGAATAAAATAGCACAGAGACTCATCAATTCCGAGCAATTTATGTTTTTCAAATAATTTAAAAGGCACAATCGTGTTAAACGCTGAACTAAAATCAATAAACAAAATTCGTACATAAGTGGCAGAGGCCTCCAGGTGCTGCAGGATGGTGTGTAAACACATAGATACAGCATCCCCTACAGACCTGTTGGGCTGATAAGCAAACTGATACATGTCTAATTTAACAATACTAGATAAATGATCACAGACAAGCCGCTCAAACACCTTCATAATGACAGAGGTCAGAGCGACGGGCCTGTAATCATTCAGACAAGCAGCGCTAGATTTCTTGGGCACAGGTATGACTATGGCAGATTTATAGCATGCCGGGACTTTAAGTGTGCTGAGAGACCAATTAAAAATCTGTAAAAACAGTAGCGAGGTGTTTTTCAGGGTAAAAGTAGACACATTGTCTGGCCCTGCGGCCTTCCTAACATTTTGTTTGCGGAGTAAGGCTCTGACTTGGTGTTCCTCGACTACAAAGGGGGGGGGGTTACAGGACCCATTCTATCAGCTACCCTGGGTTGATCACCTGAGTGCACATCAAATCTGCAATAAAATTCATTGAGCTTGTCAGGGAGTAGGGGGTCCCCATTCTGAGCTGACTGTTTATTCTTGTACCCAGTAATCATATGTAGACCCTGCCAAACCCCTTTTGCATCCCCAGCTTTCAATTTGTCCTCAAGACTGTCTCTTTACTTAGCCTTAGCTGTTTTCACACTTCGTTCAAATTCATACCTGGCAATTTTATAGAGATCTGCATCTCCACTTTTGAAAGCCTGATTCTTCTTAACCCAGAGACTTTTAACCTCTTTATTAAACCATGGCTTATTATTGCCATAGATAGTCATCATCTTTGATGGGATACACCTGTCTTCCGAGAAGTTGATGTATGAGGATATTGTGTCAGTGTATTCATCCAAATCATCACATGCTTCACTAAAAACAGACCAGTCAGTGAGCTCCAGACAGTCGCTGAGCATATCAGCAGCCTCAGTCGACCACTGCCTCACAGGCCGGACAGTCCTTTTAATAGTCTTTAACTGTTGACGGTACTGAGGGATTAAAAAGATCATATTATGGTCAGACTGACAGAGAGGGGAGCGCACCACGGCGTGAAATGCCCGAGAAATTGTACAGTAACATTGGTCGAGTGTTTTTTCGCCTCTGGTAGCAGCGAATATTTGTTGTTTGTACCTGGGTGCCGACTTCCTCAAGTTGACGTGGTTAAAGTCACCCATTACGAGGAGGGTAGAGTCCGGGTGTGCATTCTCCATCTCCGTAATCCGTGCAGCCAGTTGCTGGGACGCCGACTTGGCCTCAGCTTGCGGGGGAATATATACCGCCACTATAATAACTGAGGCGAATTCCCTTGGTAAATAAAACGGTCTGCATCGGATGGCGAGTGTCTCTAGCTCAGGGGAGCATGACCGGTTCATAATTTTCGTGTCAGTACACCACCTTTGATTGAGGCCGCCGCCCCGTGTTTTCAGCGACTTTAAAGTGCGATCCGCCCGGTGGAAAGAGAACCCGTCTAGCTGTAGCGCGGAGTAGGTTATGCCAGAGTGAAGCCACGTCTCGCTGAAGCACATTACGGATCAGTCTGCGTAGTCCTTCCGAGATGATGTTAACATGGCCAGCTCATCCAGTTTGTTAGATAGGGATCGCACATTTGAGAGTATTATACTCGGTAATGCAGAGCGGTGCTTGCGTTTTCTGTGACGCACAAGAACGCCAGCCCGTCTTCCGCGTCTCCTGGGCGCAGAGCCGTTGTGTGGACCCGAGCCGGTTTGTTGAACAAAGTCACTCGAAGAATAAAGTAACTTGGGTTCAATGTCCTGAAAGGAAATTCTATCACGGGCCTCCTCCTATAATGTAACCTAAGTTCTTTTAGTTGAAAGAAGCGGTGAGACACAAGTTGAGTCTGGAGTCAGATGCCTGCAAGGTTTTTTTTTATCTCAAAGTACACAGAGAACACAGGAAGGATAACTCTCAATCCGGACCACCTGCTTGAATACAACCGCAGACTGGCCCTTGACGACAGACAACGACACACTTTTATACAGTAGCACATAGACCAACCTCTTTCCTGACTTGATGATTGATTATTGTCGCGTCATAGCTTGAGGACAAAGGATCTTAGGCGGGAAGCGGAGTAGAAGGAGGGGCTGTTTTCAATATGGAAAAGCAGTCCCCTTATCCCCTTCCTCCGTTCTCCTTATCACCCCTCTCAACGGCACATCATATAATTGGTGTGTGTGCGTGTGTGTTGGTGTGTGGGTGCTGGTGTGTGTGTGTGTGCTGGTGTGTGTGTTGGTGTGTGTGTGCTAGAGTGTGTGTGTGTGTGTGTGCTGAAAGGGAGGGACATGATTTTGCATGTATAACTGTCACTCTTGAGAAAGGGGAGGGGGTGTGTGTATGTCTCTGTGTGTGTATGTATGGGTGTTTGTGTGGTGTGTGCTTGTGTGTGTGTGTGTGTGTGGGATTTTGCATGTTCTGTTACATGATTTTGCATGTGTGTGCACCGGGCCCTGTGTAAGGAACCTCTAGCCAGAGGTCATCAGGTCACGCCACATGCAGGGGGAGAGAGACACAGACTTCTAGGCATATTCTTCATTAAGGCCTTTAGATATATAGAGGATATTCGACATCAATGAACTGAAAAACCTATCAATTCCCCCTTTTGACATATAAATCCATATGTCAACACAACAGTTCATTGTGTACCCAACAATATGACACAACCATCAATCATCAAAACATACACTAAGCATGGACCTGTCAAAAGGCCAAAACTCAACCAAAATCGAAGGTCAGGAACAAATACAGTACATTTCCGGACATATTCCTACATATCGGATGACCACCAATACTGCCATCAATACACCAGACTTGCACTTAATCCAAGAGGGCGTGTATATCATATAAGCGTGAAGCTTAACTATACGGGGGCCCAGAGGAGAGAGAGAGTTGGGTGCGATCAAGAAGGGACAGAGAGATAACAGAGAGACTCTAGAGTAGGAGACAGTCAGGTGGGAGTCAAACATAGAACGAAGCGCATGGTACAGCAGAGGTTCTAGCACATCCTCTTCGCATGCTGGAGATCCCAGTCCGTTACATGTGACAAATAGATGGTCCAGAGGTCATCCAGTAGAGTCCAGTGTCGTCAGGGCCGTAGATGGGCAGGCCATAGATCAAAACCGTGAAATACTAATTACAATTACACAATATAACCCAGGAAACTAACACGAGGATACAGTCATCAAGATTCATTGTAACTTTATAGAGGAATGAAAACAAAAAAAAATAACAATAAACTGACGTTGATTTAACATTAACCAGGACCTGTAAAATATGGAAATAACAATAAACTGACGTTGATTTAACATTAACCAGGACCTGTAAAATATGGAAATGATGCTTGACACTCTCGCACAATGTACATGCTTGAAATACTATTTAAGACAGTTCAGACAGTTCAGACAGTTCAGTCTTCTTTTGCACATTATCAATCATATTTCAAGACAGTCCAGTCTGCACAATATCAATCATACTTTCAATCATATTTTCAATCATATTTTAAGACAGTCCAGTTTGCACAATATCAATCATATTTTAAGACAGTCCAGTCACATTCTGCACAATTTCAATCAATGTAGACCCTCTCATTTCCAATTGCCGATCCCCCACTCTTGAGACTGTGAAAACACCAGTCTCAACTCAGTCCACAGCAGTCCACCGCAGTCCACCGCAGGCCATCAGGCAGAGAGAGCGCCGAACGACGCTCCATCCGAGACAGTCAGCCATCACCCCACCCCCAGAGGACACTGCATCACACCGAATTTCAGGCCGAAGTCCTGTTGCCGGCCCCCCCCCCCCTCAATTTGGCACCAGCCTTACATTTTCGGGCGACCATCGAGCGACAGCACGTGATATCGTCCGGGGCTTCCTGAACCCACCTCAAGGCATTTCCACCCCAAGATCAGTTCCGTCACCACCGGCAGAGGTACGGAGAGGAGAAGGGCCTCGGCACGGTACTCAGCATGACCACAGCGTCCCCAAGGAAGCAGACGACAGCCGACCATCCTCCCATCGTGTCCACCCGCACAGCCGGTCGCTCAGCCACTCCCCAACCCGACAGCCTGGGGAAGAAACAAAGCACACAGAACACCACAGCTTACTCAGCAGAATAACACCCCGTATGAGAAACCCATTGATTGATTGAACATATACAAAATGTGCAAAAGAACCACTCAACTTTCAGACTGCAATCACTGGCTCATCTGCGTCACGCTCCGCGCTCATCATCACCCAACTCACAAATGAAAGAGAGGACCACATCAGAGATACATAAAAAAAATGCAATGATTTTCAATGGTTGCAATCTCTATGCCGAGGGATCATTAGAAAATCAGACTAAAATTCACATAAACCAAATCAACACAAAACACACATTGTCCCACATCAGTGCATTCCTAACGCAGACCTAATCTATTGAGCATACATTAGTCTTTCGAGTATACAATATCCTAATGAGTATACAATATTCCAATGAGTATACAATATTCTAATGAGTATACAATATCCAATATTCGAATGAGTATACAATATAAAAGGAAAAACAAGCAACAATATCTTGTCCCCATTCTCACAACCCTACCACGACATCATAGAAACATGCAGTTGGTTCCCCCACATCCTCATCCCCGGATGCCATCATGTCAGCAGAGTCCGGTGGCTCAGACACGGGGGACCCCAGCTGGACAGGAAAGAGACGGGCTCGAGGAGGAGAGCCGTCCGGTGCATCCTCCAAGGGCTCCTCGTAGGCCGGTGCCTCGAGCACGGACCCTGCAGTCGCCCCGTGGGCATCCTCGCCATCCCCCCACAGGGCCCCCAACTCGCCCATACCATACATACCACCCTCTCCATCACCTACACACCCAGCATCCCCTCCATTCACAATCATCTGGTACTCTGGTACTTGGGCGAATTTTGTGTCAACAGCCGTCACAATCACTTTCTCACAGAGTTTCCTTTTATAATATTTTATTTTCAGCTTTTATAGTTTCACAAACACACATCAAGACAAATCACAAACACAAAGAAAATTAAAAAAAATAAATAAAAAGAACACAAACAGTATGTTGCCAGACACTGTCACATCAATGAACAAACATACACCATGTCATATGCTATACACTAAGGACGCAAGGGGCTGATTCTCTGACATATATACACATACATATATATATATATACATATATATATACACACATACATAGTAGTGTTGTCGAAAATATCGAAAAATCGACATATCGATTCTGAATACCCAAAACTGTTTCAATACTCATTTCCCGAAATATCGACACCTAATCATTTATAAAAAAAGATAAAATAAAAAAAAAGGAAGTTGCATTGTTCACTTCAATACCCGCAATAGTACAGCAGTCCACACACACACATGTGCATTCAGTTAAGTCGGAACATGACTGCAATACAAACAGTTCAGCCCGTCAGGCACATGCAACACAGACCAGTGTTTACATCTGTCTGCCTGAGAAAACACCATGCTCTGCAACAAAAAACGATTGAAGTGAGATGAACAGTTATTTCCAAATGTATGATCTAAAGATAAACAAAGGGTTTCAAAAGTGCCATATCTATCCTCTCCTACAGTACCAGAGAGAAGCTGAGGAGAACCAACCAGCAACAGAAGCAAAACCTATCAAAAAAAATTATAATTTAAGATTGAACCTTTTTTCCTGTGGTATCGAAAAAGGTATCGCATCGAAGCTCGAAATTCCACTATCCTGACAACACCAATACATAGTACAGAAAATACACAGGAGGACATTGAGAAGCACTTATGTTCTAGCTAAGCATTCCAAAAAGGGACCCCATATCATTTCAAATTTGTTCAAGGTCTCAGACCTACTGTGACGAATGCTTTCCAGCTGCAGAGAGGAGACCATCTCAGTGAGCCATCTTTTAAAATTTGGAGACGACGTGTCTTTCCATTCCTTCAGGATAATTCTTTTGGCCACAGCCATACCAAACATCAGGGCCTCCTGCTCATTGTAAGGTAATTCTGCAGTGTTAGCTGAACAGCCGAGTAAAGCTAGAAGGCAGTCTGGGGCAATCTCTCTTTTGTACGCCTTGGTATACCAGTCAAAAATGTCTACCCAGTACTTAAATAGCTTGGGACAAAACCAAAACATATGTGAAAGATTACCCTCTGCGGACATGCAACGATCACAGATAGGCGATACAGAGGGATAGATTCTATGCAGTTTGGTTTTAGAGTAATGTAGTCTGTGAATGACCTTAAACTGTATAAGTTGGACTCTGGCATTAATAGAACATTTATGTATCCTGCTAAGTCCCTCCTCCCACATCTCATCAGAGATTTCCATACTAAGCTCTGTGGACCATACATCTTTAATGTGGTCGGAGGAAGCCATAGATTGGACAGAGAAATATGAAACAAAATCAGAGATCAGGTGTTTTGAAACTGGTGATCGGCTCATGAGATTATAAAACTGGTAATCAGCAGGACATGTCTCAAAGTCTGGGATATTACTGCGGACATAATTTCTAACCTGCAGGTAACGAAAGAAGTGTGAGCTTGTAAGATTAAATTTAGACTTAAGTTCGTTAAATGAGGCAAAGTGACGATCAACATATAGATCTTTAATAGTGGCCAGTCCCTTTCCCTTCCATAATGAAAAAACAATATCAGATTGACCAGGGGGAAAATTATGGTTATCACATATTGGAGCATATGCCGAGGTTGAAGGTACTTTGAAAACCTTTTTGATTTGACTCAATATTCTCAGTGAGTTCCGAAGGATAAAATTGTTGAGAGCCATCTTATTAATCGTATCACACTTAGAAAATAACATTGCAGGAAGAGAGCTTTTTAGGTTCACATGCGCCTCCATGTCTAGCCACCTGGGGGCGTCTATGGCTACTGTAGCATCACCTATGAAGTAATCTTGCCAGAAGGTCATGGCCCTTGCATTAGCAGCCCAGTAGTAGTGCTGGAATATCGGCAGGGCCAGCCCCCCCATATGCTTTGGCTTCTGCAAGTGTGCTTTTGAAATACGATGTGCTTTATAGCCCCAGACAAATGGCAGAAGTATAGTGTCTATCTGTTTAAAGAAAGAGGCAGTCAAAAAAATAGGCACGCTCTGAAAAAGGTAAAGGAACCTGGGGAGAACCACCATTTTTATGACATTCACACGCCCCACCAAAGACACTGGCAAAATTCTCCACCTCTCCATATTTTTCTTCAATTTTGAGACCATTTCACCAAAGTTCAGTTTAAATAGGAGTTTGGGATCCTTTGGTATAACTACTCCCAGATAGGTGAAGTGGTCATATTCTATTTTAAAGGGTAAGCTGTCAGTAAAGGAAGAGTCTAGGCTCCCTGAGATGGGCATGAACACACTTTTCTCCCAGTTAATGGAGTAACCAGAGAAAGTACCAAACTGCCTGATTAAATCTAGGAGGCATGGGACGGAGGAGGCAGGATCAGCAAGATACAGGACCACATCATCCGCATATAGCGAAATACGCCTCTCATACTTTCCCAACTTTATTCCTGTGATGTTGGGATGACTCCTGATCAGTGATGCCACAGATTACTTGTAAAAGTAATCCGATTACTGATTACTGATTACTCCTTTAAAAAGTAATCTTAGTTACTTTACTGATTACTTGATTATCAGAGTAACTTAGTTACTTTGAAAGTAACTAGGTTACGAAGTCGTCGTCCCTGCTGCTGCCACAACATAAGAATGACAAAAAAAAATTGTAAAATGTACTCAGTTTGAGTAAATGTACTAATAGGGCAGGTAGGCCTATCTTGCTATCTATAGATCTATAGATTTCACAAAAGATAAATGGTCAATAACACCACATGTAGGCTGATATGTAGCCTACCTTTGAGGCCTGCCCCATTCAGATATGGTTCTACGTTATTATTATTTATTATTGTGTGAATGAATGAATGAATGAATGAAAACTTTATTTAACAGATTGCAGAATGGGTACAATACAGTACGGCTCAATACACACAATTGTTAAGGGGATGCAGACCAGAGAAAGACGTTTGTCTTGTTTCCATCAGGGTCCCCCATTTTCAATTCATATAGACATTTATGACATACACAACATACATGATATTTATGGCATAGGGACATATAGGTATTTAGTACTGATACATTTGTGACATAAGCGGTATTCAAATATACAGTACTGTTACCCCTAGAATGGATCATGACAGAGTATATACATATGATGGGGAGGGGACTGTACATTAGGAGGGGGTGGGTGGGTGGGAGGGAAATATATACGGCGGGGAGGGAATATATATACTGCAGTGTTGTCAGTGTGCTACTGACAACCTACATACTGCAGTATGGTGTAATGTTCCATGTTCATGAATTATAGTGCAATGCAAAAGATGTTTAACTCAAAGGTGGAACATACTGTTTGGCTGGTGGTGCAGCTCCGAGTCCTGTAGAAGTCGACGGTCGTGCTGTGCTGTATATTCCATATGCGGTAGACAGTATTTTGTTTCCTCCGCAAAGTGAATGTTTTTTTCACCCGGCTTAACAAACGTTAAGTAGACTAGTGAACTTCCAGTGCAAGAAAGCGTTACGAATACGAGCGCGAGCTTCTCCCTGCTAGCGCGCAGTTTAGGTCAGCCTGAAAATAACAATAACAGCCGCGCCCACCAGCATGGCTCAACACGCCAGGTTGCGTGCTGTGACGTCACTCCCCAATACAAGGAAAAGCTTTCCAAACATATATTTGACTGTCGAAAACGAAAGAAAATACTGCATTCCGCCTGCATTATGATGAGATAGTAACGAAATAGTAACGCTGCAGCCACTTGGACAAGTAACTGCAATCAGATTACTGGCTTGTAAAGATTAACGCGTTAGATTACTATTTTCGGGGAAAAGTAATCAGATTACAATAACGCGTTACTTAGTAACGCGTTAGTGGCATCACTGCTCCTGATACTGATAGCCAGGGGTTCGAGGGCTAAATTGAACAGTAAGGGACTAATACAACATCCTTGTCGGGTGCCGCGATGGAGTGGGAAGGAGTCAGATCTATCAGAATTGGTAAGAATGGAAGCTCTGGGATGAGCATACAACATTCCAATAAGAGAACGAAACCTGTCACAGAAACCAAAGCGCTGGAGGACACTGAACATATATTTCCATTCGATCTGGTCGAATGCCTTTTCAGCGTCAAGTGATATGATCGCCGGCTTAGTGTCCTTTCTTTGGTTAGAGTACAATATGTTTAGTAATTTCCGAATATTAGAAAAAGCAAGCCTGCCAGGAATGAATCCCGTTTGGTCGGAGTGGACGAGAGATCCGACATGCTGAGCCAACCTAGTGGCCAACACCTTGGCAACTGTCTTTTGGTCAAAATTTAACAAACTTATAGGCCGGAACCCTGCTGGATCAGTCCCATCCCTACCTTTCTTGAGTAAAAGGCACACATTTGCTTCGTAAAGGGAGTCAGGGAAGACATTATTAGTGATAGAATGTTGAATCATTCTAAGAAGTAGAGGGGCCAAAATGTCACTGTAAGCTTTATAAAACTCCGCCCCATACCCATCCGGGCCAGCGGCCTTCCCGCTAGGGCAGGCCTGTACATTGCGACATATATGTCGCACGTGCGACACTGACGTCAGTCTGTGCGATGAATGAATTGACTTCAGTAGCACTGGTGCGATGGCCCGTGGAGCAAGCAAAAAAAAATAAAGTGTGACGGTAAATTGAATGGACCACAGCGCCACGCTATCCACTTGGTACTTGTAGTCTCGTGCGATTAAAAACAATGTCCCGTCTCGCGTAGAGTCCATAATCAAACACCAAATCCCATAATCCCTAGCGAACAATATCCCCGCGACTAAGTTGCGAGCTCAATGTACACTGACTGGGTGACTTCGACAAGATGAAGCGCTTTTTTAAGGTATTAAATCCAACAAAAGAAGTACAAGATCAAAACCCCAAACGAGCCCGAGAGGGACCACCGTTAATAGAAACGAGACAAAAGGAGAAGATTAACAAGATGTACAGATATAACGCAGAGTGGGAAAATGATTTTCCGTGGATATTTTTTAATGAGGAAGCACAGCTATTATTATTCTGTCACTGGTGCCGGGAGACTCCGGAAAAGATCCGATCAGAGAATCCCTTGACTCGCGGGTAACAATATCCTAAAAAGGGATAACATTAATAAACACAATACGTCCCATCGACACATTCTTGCCCGGGATGCCTTCAACGCTAAACAAACTCCTGAGCGCGGGCCGGTGTTCTGCAAAATCCTACTCCCGCACCCTCTTGCACTCGCTGAGTAAACAGACGACCAGAGCGGATGATGCTGATCTCCGTGAGGTAAAGTTTAAGATGAATGTGGCATATTGCATCGCCAAGGAAGAAATGCTGTTCACTAAATTTAAGCCGCTAATTTTACTCTGTAAAAAGAACTCCATCGTATGGCTACTTAAATTCCCCTCCGGGATCAATAAAGTATTAATTATCTATCAATCAATCTATCTATCTATCTAATAACGAGACAATATGCAAATAAGGTAATAATAATAATAATTCATTTTATTTATAAAGCCCTTTTCATTCATGCAGAGTTCCTTGTACTTAGTTCTGATTAATGCAATAGTGTGTGTGTGTGTGTGTGTGTGTGTGTGTGTGTGTGTGTGTGTGTGTGGATCTGAAAAAGTGGCCAGCAGACATGATGCTGGAACTGTGACACGTGTGCAGTGCACACACACACACACACACGCACGCACACACACACACACGAATAATTATAATAATAATAATAATAATAATAATAATAATAATAATAATAATAATAAATTTATTTATTTGGTTCCACAAATATGTACAGGTGTTTGTATGCATTATATCTATTTGTTATGTTGGTTTCTAGGTGTTTCTAGGTTGGTTTCTAGCTTTCCCTGTAATCTGAGTCCACACCAGCGCTGCCTGGTCTCGGACTGCTTCATATCGGTTATATGGTTATGTCCTTGTTCTTTTTGTTTTACATTATGGGCAAATAAAGAAAGAATTTGTCTAAAAGCATTTCTTGTTAAAGTTTGGATTTTGTGTGCCCTGTATGCAAGATTCATGTCCCTTGCCAGTCACATACCTATTTAAGTAATGAACTGCACTACTTGTGGTTGTTTTTAGAGATTTTAGAGACGTTTTATACTCGTGCTACAAGATTTTGGCCTGTGCTACAAAACTATCAACCTCTGTAGCACCAGTGCTATGTGCAAAAAAAGTTAACGTACAGCCCTGCTTTATTGCACTTGTTATTTCCTGCAGGCTGAAATCAGCATCTAGCTCATCCCTTGCCTTATCACTAAGCACTGGCATATCAATATTGTCCAGGAAGCTCTCAACCTCTCACAGAGTTTCCTGATGCATGGAATACAACAGCATCCACATAGGACAAACAGTGCCACAGTCGTTATGAGGGTTACCATTACTGACGCTATCAACCCCTTCCACTGACCAAAATGTTTGCTCAACCATTCACTAAAGACATTTGTCACTCCAGAATCAGTCGCCATACTTGCAGACAGGGTCCTAAGCCCCTTCAGGGCTCTGGTTACAGACCCATCACTAGCTGTGTTGTTGGGGAGAAAAGTACAGCATTGGTCCCCAAATAGCGAGCACACGCCCCCTTTCTCGGCCAAGATCATATCTATAGCGATCCTATTTTGGTAGGCCATCAAGGAAGTGGCTGATAATTGCTCAGACAGTCCCTCAATTGCATCACGAGTCATGTTCCCTAGCCTCTGTAGATTGAAATGAATATAATTGATTCGGTCAACATTCTTGTTAGGGGTGATCCAGATGAAGATCGACTCGAACCCTGAAGCAATCTCGTCCACCAGTTTAAACTCGTTCGGTACCCCCCTTGGGACTCCTATTGCATCCACGTAAGTAGGATTATCTGCATACAAATCAAAGCTTGCCGCTCTCCTTCTGCGGAAGAAATGCAGGGGATGCCTAACACGTATAGTAGCAGCTCGTTCTATGTCAGCTACGGAAATAGAGGTTATTGTTACCGGGGCAACCAGTGAGATCAAAGTACATGACCCTGTCCATGCCCTATCGAGCGTGTTCCTCAACTTTGTCCCTCCACAATACCAATAGATGTCAGCACGTGATTTCGTTAGTCGAGTCACATTTTCCCAATGGGTAACATCTATGGTGATATTGAACCACGTCTTGTCTATAGCACCCATCCTCTTCTCATCATTTGGTCGGATGTGATCGCGCCTATAGCACACATGATCACCCCGTATTGGATTGAACAAGGGGGGCCTTATGTTTTCGGGCGAGAGTGGGTAAGCCCAGTCCAGGTATCTACACCTTTTACAGTCATCATGAGTTCAGTCATGCACCAGGTCTCATTAATTGAAAACATAGAGGGTACCGTTAGTAACGCCGGTCTCGCTCCTGCACATATTACACATTCCCTTCTGGTTGCAGCCGCCGCATTTTCAGTGAAGTCAATCCAATAATTCTTCTGGAAGAATCCAGTTTCCCTTGCAAATGCCCTCTCAATTGTGTCAGAGTCCCCTTTTGCAGGTCCACCAACCAGGGAGTTGTCTAGGTTTCGAATTACAGGCCTGGGTGGTACGGACAAGGGAGGTACTTCAAGGAGGTCCTCAGTGATTATTAGGTGGAACAGAGCGCTCAGAGATCCACTGGAGATAGAGGTAAGCCAAAACGACCCCCAGAACTCCTACAAGGGTTAAATCCAGAAGATTGCAGTTAGCTTTGGTACAGTTCCCGGGTCTAGGTAGTTTGGTGAATACCAGTCTCTGTATCAAGTCTCTACCCCTGGACCTTCTAATGGTGGCGTCTATGGGTCGCGGTCCCTTCCTGGGAGGTAGGGTGGCCCAGGCCGCCCTCTTGTAACTATCCCAGCAAGAATTAGTGTGGACCGGCTGGCCGTAGTAACTCAAGCATAATACGAACATCTCGTTCATCATCTGTTGGTATGTAACAGGGTTATCGTTACACGTCAGGATCTCACATGCGTCAAATCTGTAGCTTGCCGTAGCTCCGGCATTGAATCTAAACCTAGCGGGGGGGCGTGTCATCCTCCTAATTTCTTCCGACTCCCCTCTCTCATGGGATAACTTTGACACAGCAATAAACCTAGATGGATAAGGGCCCCCGGGCGCGTATCGCTCAGAAACGTCAAGAAATTGACCATGCAGTCGTAACCCTCTAATGGACGTGTCTCGTCTCTCCCGGCCGTGCTCAACCCTTGGCACACATATAGAGCTAACATTACCAGAGATATGTTCAAGGATGGGTACACATTTAGGATCAGATTTTGGGTTTGGGATGTCGAGCGGGAATGCTACAGCATACCGTAAATCCAATGGTGGGCCTGTATCAGAGGGGATCGCAGTTGTATTTCCTGCTTGTGTGTTTCTACAATATCTATCTACCCCCCATACGAAGGGAGCAATAACCAAGGCGGTCATTGCGGCAATAATGAATATCATCTCGGTAGCTGAGCATCCCAACCCGGCAAGTGCCCTCTTACTCTTGGTAGCTGGACATCCCAACCTGGCGAGTGCCCTCTCACCCTTCAATTTGGTGTATTTGGACCCGGGCATTTTTGTCTCTAATCACTGGATACTTCGGCCAGGTCCCTCCGTACTGCGTTAAGATCCCGCTCGGTGGGGTCTCTTGACTTACAAATATGTGTCTTGTGCAGCCAATTACTGAGACGTTCCTCCCTAAGCCAGACCTTAACACAATGGGTAGTTACTTCTGCTACCTTGAACGGACCTAGCCAGCGTGGGTCAGACCAATTGAATTTGTTCACTTTTCTCATCACCCAGTCCCCACCTTCCACTGGGCTGGTTTCCACTTCTCTGTCGTCCTTGGTCAGTATCTCGATCACCTGTTGAGATATTGCCATTACAGCGTTGGTCATGCCTTTTACGTAATCACTCAATTCGGAGTGTGCCAGCACCAATGGTGGAGTAGTACTGGGCGCGGTCTGAAACGGGCACGGCATCTTCCTACCAGTAAGAACCTCATGAGGACTCACATTGAGAGTCGCAGAGGTGCTGGATCTCATGGTGAAGAGGACTATGGGAAGGGCTTCCGGCCAAGTCAAACTGGTTGCTTTGCAGACCTTTGCCAACCCTTCCTTGATAGTGCGGTTTGCCCTTTCTACCAGCCCCTGCGATGCGGGGTGGTACACAGCCCCGAATCGGTGTATTATACCGAAATGCTTCTCTACCTCCTGGAGGGCTTCATTAGAGAAATGGGAACCATTATCGGACCGGATTGCTTCAACTAGCCCGAATCTGGGGATTAGTTCTCTGATTAGCCATTTAATCACTTCGGTTGCCTTCTCAGTCTTGGTGGGAATGGCCTCTACCCACCAGGAGAATGTGTCTACACACACTAACAGATACCTCTTCCCCTCCACCCGATGTTGTACTCCCATATCCGTAAAGTCTATGCAAATTTCTTTCCATGGTGCCGCCGGGGTGGGAAAACTACCGAGACCTGCTTTCAGTGCTGCCTTTGGGTTAAACTCACAGCATATCTCACATGATAACACAAAGTATTTACAAATATCCCTTAGGTGGGGGTGCCACCAGTGCTGGGAGATTAGGGCGTTAACCTTTGACCCTGCGCAGTGCCCTCTACTATGTGCTTCCTGACAGAGTAAGTTGAGTAGTCCAGCCGGAGCTACCACCTTCCCCTCATGGTTCCTATATATACCCTCCTGATCCCTGCTCGCTCCCTTCTCTAGCCATGCCTGCTTCTCCATGGGAGCCGCACCCTGCTGAAGTTCTCTGATTCGCTCACTCGTTAGTTCTCTCCCTTCTGGAGTGTCCTGTTTTCCCTTAGTTGGTTTCTGGACCAATTGCTTCTGCACAGTGGGGTCTCGGTATCCAGCAACTCGTTTAGCCTCCATATCAGCATCGTTGTTCCCCTTTGTGATATATCCCTCCCCCTTTTGGTGTCCTTTGCATTTTAGTACAGCCACCTCCGCAGGTGCGGTCAATGCTTCATAGAGTTTAGTAAGCTGTGTCAGATGCTTAACAGGTTCCCCTGACGAGGTGACATACCCCTTCCTCCCCCAATGCGGCATGTCAACATGAATCGCATGTGTGGCATACGCAGAGTCGGTATGCAAGTTTA